>NC_063164.1:38236620-38539651 GCF_023159225.1 Perognathus longimembris pacificus | reverse complement strand
ACTTTTAAGTTTGTAACAGATATTGAGCCTGACCTGTAATGCATCTTTATTTGCACTTTCTTTGCTATTGTTTCTTTGACTTCATGTATGTAACTATGGTCCTTTTTTGTGTGTTTTAATTAATAATAAATTATCACCTCTATTCTCCCTAATTGTAGACTAATTCACTTTCAATCATGTTGGGTTTGACATACTTTGGGGACACAGAAAAACAAATTCACTGGTTTGATGAGATCCATAGATGTGGCATGGAGGCTTGATATCTGAAGACTTTGGAATGGTGTAATCTTTGATGTAATGCATTTCAATGTTACATATTAAAAGTAACAATTGATATTTCTATATATCAAAATTATTAGCATTTTTACTTTAGAATCACACATATTTTGGCTTACCTATCTGAAAATATAATAAAACTCACAAATATCTTCAGCTACATAAAGAGTTAAATTCAAGATGTAGAACTTAAGTAATCAAGTTGGAACAAATAATGTTATAAAATGAACATTGGAAGTAAACTGAAAATATTTAGGCTAAACTCATATGTGATATGTTTAAGACATACTTTATTAACAGTTTATTCAATCATAGAAAATCCACGTCTTTTACTTTTTATCAATAATGCTACTCTGATATTTTAAAGGCTTGGATAGGACAATCTTGTCTTATTGTCCTTGTGAGTAATCCCATTGAATAATATTCATTTGTAAGCCACTATGTACATGATGTAAGGTATTTGCTCCTTGTCTGAAAAATATGTTGAACAAAATCTACCAAAGCAAATTACCTTTCTGTATTGGTAATTGAATAGACCCTAATAAGTTCAAAGGAATTCCACAAAACAAAAGCAACTGACATGAGAAAAGCGTGAATTTAATTTTATGCTTTGCTGAGATACATGACCAAAATTGTGTGCATGGCTTGTCCTTGGAGGTGGCTCCAGCTGTTTATTTTTAAATAAAAAAAAACCAATGGAGCCCACAAATGCAAGTCAGAATAAAAAGTCTCTTGAGACATGAGGGGCCCTACAAGGTCTTGTTTAAGAACATGCAGTTTTACAAGGCATTGCAGATACAGTATGACAGGAGGGCAGTGGAAAGGCACTGGAACAATGTACTTTCCTTCAGAAATGGGAAATCTAACAGCTAAGTTTTCACAAAATGGTATGGATGAACAATCTTTATTTTTATAGACTTTTATAGAGAAATTTTTAGCACCATCATTAAAGGTAAAATAAAAATACTTGTTAGCCCTGCCTATCTCCAGTCTTGGAATAATTACAGAAGCATAGCACCTTTCAATATCTAAAATATAAACAAGAATAGAAAGTCCATCCCAGCTTCCAGAGATGAGGTAGCTCATGCTAAGAAATGTTGGGTCATTTTTCCTATAAAAGTTCCAAGGCCAAAGAGACTAATTCCAATAATCACATTTGATTAGTCAGCTCGACAATGTTTCTCTGGATCTTTTCTTCATTATAGGCTTCAATATAATGATTCTGTACAGATGGAAGTCTCAACTTGGGTTCTAGACCTTTGCTTATAAAGATGACTGTGTCAATTAATTTGTATTCAATATCCTCTTATATAAGAAAATAAAAACGTCTAAAATGGTGTTTTGTGTAACTTCTATCCATTTTGATAGGCTATCAAAAGGGATAAAAGAATATTAAATTTGGATGAAAAATAAATTTGAACATATCAGCCCTTAATAAAATTTCAGAATATGAAGAAATTTCACTGTTTCTAAAGTTACATTTGTCTATATATTATTTTTGAATGAGTTAAAATGTGTACCAATTTAAGATAATGACAAACTGACATTTTTACAGATTTTTTGAAGAATTTCTGTAATAGAAATGTAGTATAAAGACATGTATGTGGGTTTTTATCACAAGATTAAATTACATCGAGTTAATTTTTCATTGATAATTTGGGTATGAGAGGACACAAAAGGGCCCTGCTTGCTATTTTCTTCAAGCTACAGCCAAGCAACATTAACGTGTGTCATGGTTTTTGTATACCCCACTCATTAAGCTACCTGCCAGGAAGGAGAATTTCCTCATAAATACTAAGATATCTTTCATTGCATTGAAATAAATTGAAGAAAAGAGACATTTATTTAATCAGTTTACTTTTCTTTTCAGGTTGTCATTGTCATTGATCAGCTTAAACCTAAACTGCTGTATTGAAAAATACTTTAAGTCAATTAAAACTTGAGGATTGCAAGTAAAATAAATATTCTGAAGGAAAAGGAGGCCAGGCACTTCAGACCATATGTACAATGCTGATGAGGGGTCAGCCATTACTTCAAGAGTCTCAGGATCAACTTCTAATGGTCAGTTTTTGTAAAAGGTGATGGTCGTCATTGATTGTGGTGCTCATTGTTGGTGTTTCTGGGCTTGTGTTACATGAAACAAACTGGCCCAATTTCAACTCCAAATTCCTGGTCTGTGCTGCCAATATCCACGGGGGCAAGATCTATAATGGGCAAACGTGCCACATTTTGTGTTCTGTATTCAAAGACCGTCTTGCCCACATTTCCATTTCGCTTCTGGAATTAAATATTGCAATTGGTTAATAGTATATACAACTTTTCCCCTCAAAATTTTCCATTTTAGACTGAAACTTCCCCCAGATAACTTGTAGAATGTAAAAGCAAATTATTTTACAACACTAAATATCAGACCACTCACTGGTCATGTAAATTGAGGAGCTAGCTTACATGGCAGACCTTTCTGCTTTGAGTAAATTCATGTCTTTTTCTTTTGTGGTTTCCACCAAATCAGTAACAAAATAAATTATAAGAAGCTTCTTTTGGTTATTCACAAAAGAATCTGTAACTCATCATTCAACATACATATATGCATATGTATATACACACAAATGTATGCATGTATATACACATATGTATATATACATGTATGCATATATATCATATTTGTGGGAAAAGGTAGAAATCAGTGACTGGTCACACACTTTAGAATCACAGTTTTGTATATTTGGAACTGAGATACTGCAGAAGAACCAAACAGAGTTGAGGAATATGTGAATGAAATCCTAGGAGTCCAGTTCTTCCTTTACTGTTTTGTATTAATACTTCTTACATTTTGTGTGCTAATAGACATTCAAGTTCACCCTAAAAACCAGCTATGAAAAATGCAGATGTGCTTTTATAAAGGGTGAAATTGCCCATACTTCAACTGCCATGAGAGTAATTTTAATAGAAGTGAATTTTTTCTTCAACTGGATCAATGTAGTTCAAATAGTACTTACAGAGCAAGTATCATGAAGAACTGTATATCTAAATCTAATGTTCCCTTCTCCTTTGATTTCCAAGTCATTTGACCCTTTAAGGACTACAGCTTTCTTGAGGCTTTTGGTTTGATCATCCATGTATCCTATACTGTTTTTGCAGATGTAAGTAATGTTCTGGGAGGCTTCTTTTGATAAAAGGCGCAAGAAGGTCATCTGAGTAATTGCTGTGTTCAGTGACTGATAGTCTCCATAAGTAAACTAAAAAACAAACAAAACAACAAAGTGTTAATACAATCTGAAAGGTTTCACATTCCTCACTGTTATGTGACACATAAATTGAATTTAGCCAAATCAATTATTGAGAGTATGACTTTGTTGTTATAGAATAAACTATTCTTACTATACATATAACACATATAAAAATATCTGAAATGTCAATAATTTTCACAAGTAAGAGCCTCTCCTTACTCCCTCAAATGAGTTGTTAAAACCAATAACAGTGATCATTTTTACATAGAAAAACTAAATGATTTAAAACACTGCTTCAATCATGTATTATTTCATATCTCATTTACCACCAATCTGAGTTAGAATTAGAAATTAATGGTTATGATAAAATATTGTGACATAACTGTTATATACTCATAAAAATATGAATTAAATTTCTGGTTAGCTCAAGCAAATTATCAATAATTTCCTATAAACTTTTTCATTTTCAACTCTAAGCTTTGTTTTCAACATTCTCAACTGAATTTTCCACACAAAATAATCATTCTAATTAAATTTTGTTTCCAGTACTTATAGTTGAGTTTTCATATTCTTTGCTCATTAACTAATAGCAGATCCTTTCATGTCTTGTAAAGGCACATATGGTTTCACATAATCTTGTATCTAAGCATGGGTTCTGGTGAAAGGTGAGGAGCAGAGGTAATAAGAACTTTTTAGAGTTAGGCTGCTACCACCAGTTTGATATGAAATACCCATATCGGACTATAAAAGATCAAGGACTGATGAGATTCTGAATACTTCCCCATGATAGAACTCAAAACAACATGAACACTATTCATGTAATTATAAAGTAAGTTTCAATAATGCTACAAAATTTACAGAAGTTTTCAATTTTTGACATGTCATCTAATTCATCACTTACCATGTACTATGCATTATTATGAACACACTGACATAGAGATAGCAAAACTGAAACTCTTGAAAATTGTCGAATTTATAAGGCCCAACGTCAGTAAAAGATTCAACTAACAGTTTTCCAGGCTTCCTGATGACTGCCTTTCAATTCTGTTAAGACCCCTACAGTCATATTACACACACACACACACACACACACACACACACACACACACATACACACACACACAAACACAGAAACTATTTTAATAATTTTCTGTATTCATCAATGGGAAAAATCACAATTCAAAATTGGTGATAGTTAGCCAGGCACCATTGACTCATGCCTATAATCCTAGCTACTCAGGAGGCTGAGATCTCAACATTGTGGTTCTAAGCTAGCCCCAGTAGGAAATTAATGAAACTCTTATCTTCAATAAACTACTCAAAAAAGCCAGAAGCAGCACTGTGGCTCAAATGGTAGAGCACTCACTTTGAGCAAAAGAAGCTCAGGGACAGTGCATAGGCCCTGATTTCAAGCCTCAGGACAGGCAAAAAAAAATGGTGATAATCTCATAGTAAAACTTAATTTATGTAATGTTTCTGTGATTCTAATTAATAAAAATATATCACTTAAACAGAATGAAATACACTTCATCAAAAAGAACAGCATAGCTTTCTTTAACATGCTAAAAGTATACAAAAACTAATATAAAGTACAGAATACAATTGTGAGTAAGCATATTAAATTACCTGAGATCCTCTGTTCATATCAAGACCATACCAAACAGGTTTATTGTCAGGAGATTTGCTTGCCCACCAGGTTTTACGTGGGATACTGGATGGGTTTGCTGAGATACAGGTTTCTCCTGTGTCCATGTTGCAGTAAACTTTGATTGCATCTTCAGCAGAACCCTGGTTAGGATCAATCCAGTATTCACCTATTGTCCAAAATCAAAGTAATGAATAAATTAAGATTACCTTAAACATTAGTAGTCTCCAAAATGAAAATGAGATGTTATTATTATATTTTATCTTACACTATTATAATGGATTTGATTGATACGATATTATATTATAATAAAAATCAGTTATGAACTCACTGATTCAGGGCATATTTTAAAGAGCATCTGATACCCTTAAAGGAAAAAGTAACTGTTAAGAATGGAGGGCCTTTCTATATATTAGATGCTGTTGCAAGACATTTTGCCAAACCATATACTTAAGCTTTCAAACATCAATGTGAAGAAAATGTTATTATCCCAGGAAACAAATAGTATCATCAAGACATTGGTTTTGTCAAAATAAATATGTTCCCATTAAATTTATAAAGCCAACATTAAAAAAATTATTATCATAATAATAAGGCATTATCAAAATTATAAAGTAACTATATGAATTGAACTACAACAAGAAGCTGTGAATCATCTCTAAAGTTAATCTTTTCATATACATGAGATTTTCGAAGCAAGCTATGCCAAGGCATTGCTTGGTATGTGACATACAGTCAAATAAACAAATGTATTTGTTCATATTTGTATGTATATGCTTGTATGCAAATATAGGCAAATATATCAATATTAAATTTTAAATAAAATGAGAATATTGGAAGGCATAGAGACGAGACTAAAACTGTCTTTTCTTCCACAATAACATTTGTTGTCAACGTCATTTCCAAGTTAACTGACACTCCTAAGCATATCACAGTTCTTTCCTATGGTGTAGCATTCCTCTTTTCTAGTTCTCATTAATTATACAAAATGGCCATATTAGGCAAACTGTAAGTACCAATCATGGAACTGTGGTGGAATCACTATTCCTTCCCAAGTGCCTTAGAATCTCATGATAATATCATCCTGCCAGCAAAGAAGCAAATCCTAGATATTTAGACTATATTAAAGGAATTCCATGTCCAAATAAATACAGGTAGTACATATACTTGATTTGGCTCTCAGTAATACAATAGATGTTAACTTGTTAAAACAGAATTCATAAAGATATATATATATACACACACAGATATAATATATACCTATAGTATATTTAGCCATGCTTCAGCAATTCTTTTCAAAGTATATATCAACAGAGAGAGCTGTTACTCTACAGAAATTACCACTATTTTAGAACTTGTAGGTACAGATAAAATTACACAATTAATAGAATGTATCATCCATGCAGAACATGTCATCTGGCTCCATATTTTTTCATGTTAATTGACTCTTTCCACTACTAAATTATAAGCTCTGTGGAAAATTTACTCTTTCTTGTGTCTACAATTAACTATAAAGCCAATAAAATATTTTGGAACACATTTAAAAATAACACAAATAGAAACAATGTAACTTATTCCAGGTCTGTCCAAGGCTACTCACCACTCTGCTTTGTGGAATGGCAAAGCTTTAAATCATCACAAGTCCGTGCTGGGTGCTTCTTGGAGCCATCAGGGCTTCGCATGGTCTCAATCTGACTACTGAGTGACTTCAGGGTGGCATGGACACCTGGATCAGTTTTGTTTGTGTCATCAGGAGCTGCCTGGTCTTCAGTAAACTCTGGAAGTGGATCTGGCATGTTCTCATCATAGTGGCCCATAATGTCACCAAGAGCAGCTGTAAGGTGGCCAGGGGGGCCGGGAGGGCCAGGTGGACCAGGCTCACCAGGAGGACCCTAATTGCAAAGAAATTGAAAAGGCAGTGAATACATTGCTTTATGCAATTGGTTCCTACACTTCTGATATTTGTATATATACAATGGGACGTGACAAATGGAATACAATCAGGATACTGGGGATATTTTTGTAAGAAGATGAAGCTGGCCTATTAAGGCATAGAATTCTAAAGATGGGAAGTGATCCCTGTTCTTCAGGCAATGCATCTGCAAGTCAGCATCTGATTTTTTGTTGTTGTTGATCCTCTTGTATATCCCCTTCCTGTGGTTGTCCCCACGCTATCACTGTATCTTATCTGAATACCCTGGATACTAGAACTAGGGAAGGAAAAGGAAATATCAAAATCAAGAGACAAAGGATAAAATGACAAACGACTCCAAAAGCAATACTTGCAAAACCATTGGGTGTAAACCAACTGAACAACTCATGGGGGAGAGAGAAAGGGGGAGGGGGAGGGGGGAATGAGGGAGGAGGTAACAAATTGTACAGGAAATATACCCACTGCCTTATGTATGAAACTATAACCCCTCTGTATATCACTTTAGCAATTAATAAATAATTATTCAGAAAAAAAGAGTAAAGCACAAAATATTTGTTTTGTGGTCTAAACTGAAAATTCAATATATTTTATGTTAAGGATATGCAGATATATATGTTAATGTCAAAACTATTTGGAGCAGGGTACCATTAAAGTGTTCTAAAAGTAATTATGGATACAAGCTGAACAAGGACTGTAGTGGTGATATGGGTGCTGCTTCTGAACAATACCAAGATAACATCCACAAGAAAATCTCACTTTGGATCTCTAATTCCTAATCAAGGGGAAACAACACAGTCATTTTATTACTCATGATGAACATAAAAATTCTCCATATTAAACAGAATTGAAGGAAGTTCCTTTTAACCCTTTTATTGACTTAAAAAAAGAACTCTCCTGCCAAATGAGAGCTTCTGGAATGAAAGGGAGAAACCAGAAAAAATGTTGCAGAAATGATCAAAATGGTCATACACACAAATGGCCTCTGTGTCTCACAAGAAACCAGCAACAAGCTGGTTGGTGGTGGCTCACACCTGTAATCCTAGCTACTCCAGAGGCTGAGATCTGAGGATCGAAGGTTCAAAGCCAGCCTGAGCAGGAAAGTCCATAAGACTCTAATCTCCAATAAACTACCCTGAAAAAGCCAGAACAGGTGTTGTGGCTCAAGTGGTAGAGCTCTAGCCTTGAGCACATACAAGCTCAGGAACTGCCAGGTCCTGAATACAAGTCCTAGGACTGGAGTGGGCAGTGGCAGGAAGAACCCAGAAACTTGGAAGAACTACATAACAATCTGAAAAAAATGGAGACTCCACATCTCATGAAGCAAGCACAGCCCTGGGATTCAGGAGCTGCAGTGCTAACATTGGCTTGCCTACTTTTTTTCATGGCTACAGATAAGTTGCTTAACTTTTCATGTTAATGATTTCTTATTCTTAAAGGGATATTTTATGTTCAGCTATCTCCTCCTCCTCCTTCTTCTTCCTCCCCTCCCCCCTCTTTCATCATGAGGAATTTATACATTCTTTTACACTAATCTCAAAGGAAACGATTTTTTTAATGCCATTTCTAATGACATTTTTCAAATGCCAGTGAGACATAAAGAGAGACAGAAAAATAAGCTTTCTGTTTTGTTCACACAAAAATAAGTTAGAAGCCTTTTTTAACAACAGGAAACATAAGCTTATTTGACTTCCATAGTAAAGAATAAGGATTTAGTATGATGGAGTTTCTACTGAGGAGCAACAACAAAATAGAAGGTAAATCAGTCCTGAGAGGACACAGAAGCCCATACACAAATGTACACCAAGTGCTTTCTCAGGGGAAAAAACTGGGAGATGTATGCTAGAAGTCAGAGAAGGTACAGACTAATGCAGTTGTTAGCTTTAATACTATTAGAAGTTTTAACTGAAATCTTCTGTGAATACTTACAACAGAGAAAACTTCAATCTCATGTACTTCATTTTTTTCTAGCATTTATGAAGCAATAAGCATCACAGCTATTTAAACATCATCACTGAATGCAAAGCAACATTTGCATAATTATAATTTTAAATATAATCCTAATTTATCATTTGCTCTTCTTGATATAATAAATTAAGGTTTGGGTATCTTTTGTTTCTATTTTATAGACTCTCCTTTACAACTCAACTCTCAATAAATCTTCCTATAGTTATGTTTGAAATAGTTACCTACACAGACTAACTGTGTGACTCTTAGGCTTGTTTCAGAGTCCCCTGAGTGTCTTGTATATCAGGCAACACAGACAGTATTTATTGGTGGGAAGCCAATCCACTGGCATCAATACAATTTCTTACATGCAAACCCTGTGACTTTACCTCTGGTCCTGCTTCTCCTACACTGCCCCGCACACCCGGTGGTCCAATGGGTCCCAGTGGTCCAGGGTTCCCTTCTTTGCCTGAGGGACCAACTGGACCTGGAGGACCCTGAAAGAAAATAAGATTGCATTTTAGGTACTGTGTAGAAAAATTCTGCAATGACTCTCTTCATCAAAAAACTATTTGCATTGTATAGATTTAGTGATTACAATGATATCCTAGATTTCTCAATAACTAATAATGGTCATATAGTAATTCAAAGCATTCACAAATTCATCAAACATGAATCATTCTTCAATCGTGCATGGTAAAAGATCAAGACTTCAAGCACTTACATCATGAACTATAACCACATAATAATAATTGTCTCTACTATTCTCAATGTTATATATGGAATATTATAGTTATAGCAGTATTATTTTACACTAATTCTTATGATTTGTTATAGAATTGTTCCTGTAGTCTAAATGATTACATGTGCCAATTATCGTTTGGCTCTAAATGACTTAGAAGAGGTAGAATAAACATAAGTGAAGCATTTCTAAATACTTGAGGGCTGGGAATATGGCCTAGTGGCAAGAGTGCTTGCCTCTAAATACTTGAAATATGGTTCCATCTTAGGATTTTTCTCCCATACACATTACTTCTGAGAAAATATTATATTTTTAAAGGGAAAAATAAACCCACATCTGAAATCTTTATGAATAGATCCAATTATGTCAACTCAAAGAAGAAAATTTCAAAGAAAATTTAAATTATCGCAAAGTGATTAATTGAATGTCAAATATATATAAGTATTAGGTGGAAGACTTTAATGTGGGCCCATATTATAACATTTAATATGCCATATTTAGGATATTTCTCCTTAAAACTAATTGCTCTCTGGTTTCTCTCACGTATTTGCTGCCACCTCAGAGACTATATATAAATTCCATGTTCAATACGATGCAAATGATATTGAAGAATTTGTATTGTGTTATCAAAGGAACTATTATTTACTTCTGAAACTGATTTATTTTGATTACTTACTCTAGGGCCAAAAGGGCCAGGGATCCCAGCACTGCCTTGCTCACCATTGGGACCCTATATAAAATAAAAGTTTTAAACATTACTAAAATATTAATATCTTGCATTCTTGTGTCAGTTTTTCTAAATATATTTTATTGATTCAACATCATGAACTATTAAGTCATCAATCCTCCATGTCTCCATGTGTTCACCAATGTTAAACATCACTATAGGAACATAAAACTTTTTGCTTAAGTTCTCCCCCTCAAAATATATTCCATATATACAGGCAACTATATTGTGTAACTGGGTATTTATAAAGATAAGGTTGAAATTAAAAGGAGATACAAAAGCATCCATCTACTTAATGTACTGATAAGTGTGTTCCAATAGACCTGAGTGTTTTCCCATGCAAGGAATAACAGCATGTAAAGAAATAACTTACAGGGGGTCCTGGAAGACCCTGAAGACCAGTGAAGCCTCTGTGGCCCTTCTGACCTCGGTCACCCCGATCTCCATTATCTCCTTTGTCCCCTCGAGGTCCTTGTGGTCCCTAAAAATAGAGCAATGGCATAGATAGCAGAGTTCAAGTCACTGAACTTTTAGAGTTGTATTTATTGCAATTTACTTTATTTTACATGGGTGAACATATTTTACTTTGTTTTACACAAATGAACACAATTACTTACTAAATAGCATTAGGTCCAAAAGCTGTGTCTATTTTTTTCATGGAGCAGTAGGTGGTCAGTGAAAAAAGGAGCACATAATATTGCTTTCCTAAAGATTCAGTTTTTGAATATTTATCCAATGTTCATACTAAAATGTGATACTTTTAAGTTTGAGCTAACCTATCATCAGTTAAAAACCTATCACATATTGCTATCATAAATAGACTTTATGGATGAAATCAAGTATAGTCTTAAGTTTTCTTGAAGAAGGAAATGTTTGTGAAATCTATAGAAGTAAATGAACTGATGGAAGGTGACAGCTGGGAAAGGGGAAATTTTTGAGCATATAAAACTGAAATGTCAGTAAACCTCTCTCATTTTTTAAAAAGCAACCCTGTGGGGCCATCATCAGACCTTTGATATCTATATTCCAAACGAGAGCCCATTCCTGAGAAAATACAGAAATAGTCATAATGATGATTGTTATTTTGTTCTACAAGCTGCACCTATAGAAGAGGTGAAAAATCATCTGATAGATCTCAAGTGTTTTTTCATTGTTCCTGATATTGTTTTGTTCTGCTTACTTTTCTTTTTTTTAGCTCCTAGGAAACAAAAACAGCTGCATCGATTCATTAAGTTTCCCTACAACACCAGTTTGTCTCACATTGAAATGGATGGCATTATCAAATCAACTGGCTCTTAGGTCCAAGTTTTCCCCTACTAATTTAAGTTTTATTTTGCTTATTTGTTTTTGATTTGGATTTCTATATTGTCAGATAGTACAGAGCCTTTTTATAATAAAAAACAAAACCAGATTTCATTCACTGTGCAGCAATGTAAAATTAAATACCAAAATTAGTCTGAATCTTTTCAATGGAATAATGTAACAGGGCTTCATTGACATAAATTTAAAGATATAGTTGTTCTTCCTGAATAAGGACATTGATAAATAAGTGTGAGAACTATGATTTACTAATTTGTACATAGGATAGAAACAAAATAGAAAAACATCTGTATAATGATAACTGACCTGAAAGTGATTATAAACATCAAAAAGATCAAAACATAGAGAGGAAAGTCTAACAGAAAATGAAACATAATGTTTGAATAATTCCTTTCAAATTACAAACAGTTCAAATTCATTTTTTATAAGATTTTTATCATAAGTCAGAGAAAAATAGTTATTCCTATTTTGTACTTGGCTTTTTCTTATATTAACACTTAAAATCTGTAATACATTATAACTTGCATAACTTACATATCACAACATGATCTTTGCTTCTATCTCCCTATAACTTAGTACCCATTGATCATTCTTTCCCTGTGCCTCTTATTTTTGACTCCTCAGAAAATACTTTTTCTGTGAGAGTACATTTTAAAAAGAAAACATATTTATCCAAGAAATAAAAAAAAAGAAAACAGTACTTACAGGTAAACCACGTTTCCCAGCTCGGCCAGGTGGTCCTATAGGACCTCGAGAACCCTAGAAAAAATACACACAGATTAGTTTTTTAAAATAGTTATGCATATATTATATAGACACAGGACATTAAAGAATGTGCTTTCAGTGTAATAGTTGTGTGACTTCTGAAATCTGATGAGTGTCCACATGTAAGAATGTGCTAACTCCAAAAATTCTTCCTCTAAAATAATATATAAAGATCACTGGAGTTGACCATGAAAAGGTGTTACTTGCTTAATTTGATTCATTTTTATTACATTTCCTGTAAATTAAATCATCTTTAGTTTTTCAAAATTAAATGCTCTTAAGATGGTAGATTCAAGGGAGACCTCAACTAGTGTAATTCTTCAGAGAGGCAAAATCAAAGTTCAGAAAAATAAAACACCAGGAAGCAGCTACAGGAGCGGGATGGACTGGGCTCAAGGGGGAATGGATAGGCACAGAGGAGAACAGGGGAGAATGCAGACAAGAATCCAATGCAAATCCTACAAAAAACAGTGAGGGAAGGATGAGTAGGGGAGCGATAGATGAGAATGTTGAAAGGGTGACATTGACCAACATGCACTATATTCAAAAACTGCTTTGTTAAATGACAACTCCTTTATACAACTATACAATTAAAAGAAAGAATAAAACTAAACTGGGATGGAAATTTGTAATTACCTGTTTATTATTCTTTGCATGAGTTCATGACCGAGTGCATATGAATGACTGTTTGCAAGCATTTGTTTAACTTACGGTGCAGTATATTTTTGTCCACCATTGTCAGTGTGCAATCAAGCCCCTCCTTACCGGCTCTCCTCTCTGTCCTGCATCTCCTGGTGAACCAACAGGGCCAGGAGTTCCTGGGGCTCCCTGAGAACCGGGCAGACCTGCAGGTCCAGGATCTCCACGGTCACCCTGAAACAGAAGTAAGCTTAAAAATTATTCTTTTTAACAGTTATTCTACCATGAAAATACTCTATATATTAATTCTCTAACCACATTATGAAAAATACCTGTTAAACATTTAACTTATTATTTCACCTAAGAATTTTCCATATACATATTCAGTAATAAATCCAACTGATCATATCCCTTCAGTGGTTCCCATCCCCCCTCCCTTCATTCCACCTTTTGCTCCCACAGTCAAGATTATTAGAGTATAGAAGACCAGCCATTCTCAATCTGGACTGTCTGTAAATTTGTAATACATAAAGTCTTTCCACAAAAAGAGTGAGCAAAAGAAAAAGTTGAAGGAAATACACCTTCCAGATTTTTAATCTGTTTTTTTCAGAAAACTGTTTATATTTCCAGCATCTTTTCCCTCTTTTTCTTTAATAATTGCCCCTTTCACATTTTATGAAAGAAGAACTGACACTGTACCATCTGCTACTTAACTATAGAATGTCTGAAAGAATAAATAGGTCTAGGCACTAAATCAAGTGTTGTTTCTAGAATACAGAGTACACTTGCAATTAAGCTAAGAGAAATTTACGAAGAAATTTGTTTCTTATTTTATCCAGATTATCCCTAGAACAAGGCTCCAAATATTTTCTTCTTAAGAAGTCAGAGGTGAGATAATTGTGATATAAACATGTATAACTATAATTATTTTACTTGAAATGGAGCTATATTTCATTTTCTTGCAGGAATTCACTACTATCTGACTAATTAATTTGGCAATAAGGATAAATTTTGGTAGCTAGGTTAAATAACAAGTACACAATAAATTAAAGAAGCTAAACTGGCAACTCCAAGGTTTGGGAAAAAATACATTTAAAGCCCCCACACATTCACAAATTATCAGGAACTACCTCCATTGTAACTATTTAACTTTGTGATTTAAAACAAACGAGACAGTAAATTAAAAACAGTGCCAGGGACCACATACACTTCCAAAATTATTTCACAGGGTACCTCAAGCAAAACTTTTGATTGTGTAGCTAGTTTCTTAGCAGATCAACTCTCCAAATTAAAAGTTTTTAGCTACAAGTCCTTTTGCTAATTAGGAGCCTTCAATACATTAGAGCCACTCCATCTTAATAGACTTCAGAGTGGCATAGTGTGTAGTGGAAGACAACTGTGCAAAAAGACTGATCTAAAAGGACTGTTAAAAGGACTGAACAGCCAGAGTTGAAAGAATTTTCAGTTCAGCATATGTCTAATTTTAAACACACCAGGAATGCATGGTGTTTAGAAAGCACATGGCTATAAATCATTCACTTTAGTGGGTGGGTAGAGAAATCCATGTCTTATAGTTCTATTTGAACTTTCATACTTTTATGAATAACTTTGCAACTTAGAGAATTCCATATGTAAATATCCTCATACAGAGCTTTTATGTTGTACCAGAAAAGAACACAATTTGCTTCCTGATTTTTCTTACAAGTGTTGTTATAATTTGCCACTTTCTTTAAACACTGTTGATTTAAAATATTTTTAAAACTCATGACTTTACAAAGTTTTGTTATGGGTTGGACATGATGGTTCACACCTGTAACCCTAGCGATTCAGGAGGTGCGCACAGAAGGACTAGTTGAAAGCCAACCAAAACAAAAAAGGCAAAGTTCTCAGAAAATTGGGGATGTGGCTCAAGTGGCAAAGTTCTGCTGTAGGATCTGAGTTCAGTTCCCGGTAAGACACAGAGAAACACACAGTAAGGGGAGGGAAGGGGAGCATTATTAACAGAAGGAAAAACAGAACTGCATTGGAACTATGAGAAGAAAGGTTAGAATTTTTTTTTAATACTAAAATTTTAATGATTTCAGATCTAGGTAGGTCAATATTTCTATAACCAGCGGCATTGCCCTTACACGTTCTCCAACAGCTCCATCCCGTCCTGGTGTCCCATCATTTCCAGCTGGACCCTAGGTAAAAACAGTATTGAAAAATGAATTAAAACTAGGTAAATTTAATAAAAACTCTCATCCCAATTGTCAGGAAAGTAACTACATGCTTTACACTTCTCTTTTTTAAACTTAACACATGGAAATCTCAGCAAAAGAAAGACGTCTCTCATGGTCCTATTATTTTCAACTTCTTATAGAATTAATATATCCTAGCAATCATTTCTGGTTCATATTTTCAAACAAATCCTTAAATACCTTGAAATAAACAGAGCACAATTATGTTATTGCCATTTTGTATTTTGCCTGGCTTTTCAATGAATGGTTACTTTTACATAGTGAGTTTCTCCATTGAATATTCTTACAGTTTTAGAATCAAATAACTGTGTTTGGCTGTACTAAATTATTTTCAGAATGTATGGCCTCCTTTTCTTACTTTAGTTTGATTGATTTTTAACAATGCTTTTATTATTTAATAAATTAGCCCTGAAAACTACTGATTAATTCTTTCAGGAGAGTGTGACTGTGAATCACTCCTTAAAGTACTTCACAGAGGGTATTCACACCTTTAACTTCTCAAATTGCCTGTCAAACACTGATTTCTGCCCAAAAGTGTCTAAAAGAAGATGACATCCATAAAGCTGCTTTATAGTGACACTTAGAAAAAAATGTCCTCTACTTGCTGTTCCCTTTTTACAATCTGTAATAGTCACATTAATCCTATCACCATAAAACTTGGTAATTTTGATAAATATTCCATTGCAAAATGAAATAATAACAAAGGAGATAAATGGGCATGTCCTTCTACCTTCAGAACAATTTGGAAAATGCTAAGTCACCAAGTCACTAATTCTAGACTAGATGAAGGTCAGTTGAAGGACAAATGGCATCAATCAGCCAAATTTCTGGGAAAGTAGAGTATGTCAAATAGCAATATCAAAAAATTCCTTAAGGTCATATATACAACAAATTCTTGAAATTCTAAGTCATTTCTACATGCAAAACAAAACAAAACAACAATATCTATCCTCTTGACACTCAGGTAACAAGTAGAGCTATTTTTGATTAAATACTCACTTCTGGCCCAGGTTCTCCTACAGGACCATTTGACCCAGGGGGTCCTACAGGCCCTGGTGGACCTTTGTCTCCTGTTGCACCAGTTGGTCCTACTTTTCCTGGTGTGCCCTGAAAGTGAAATATTAACAAGTCAACCACTTCTAAGCAAAGTTCAGAGTGCTTGCTCACCAAAAGGCTACCTTTATCCTTTATCAATAATTGTCTACTATCCTACAGAACTCTTGCATTCTGAATTTTTTATTACTTTTCTTGTGGCATATCAGAATAAATGAAAGAAGTTCTGTACCATTGAGAAGTGCAGCCCTTATTACTCTGTTGTTGCTCTTTCTCACTTAACTCCTCATTTGATGGCTTCAGAATTCTACCTAGGGTTCTCCCAGCACTCTCTCTCTTTCTCTCTCTCTCTCCTCTCCATTCAATACAGAATATCATTATTTTCTTCCCTCAAGCATTGTAAACACTTCACTGGTAAAACTTAGTCTCTTAAAAACCAATATTATATCAAGTTATAAAATTTTCACCTATACTCCAAAGAATATAACATTCTTAGACACCCTCAGGAAAAAAGAGATTATCTCCAGAACCCTTCTTTAGAGTTCACCCCATATTCACCTCTAATATTACTTTAGCTCAACCACTACTTCCCTTTGATGGTTTGCTGTGAAAGAGAAGTGTTTATTTTAAAAGATGCCACCTGATGACCCTCATTTCTGGCTTGATGAATCTTTTTTTAAATCCTTGAAGAAAGATTTTAAACTCATCAAAAATCAAAATCCTTATGTGTCTGCTTCTTTAGCCTGAGGGTTAAACAACTCTGTTTTTCTAAGACTTTGCAAGGTGGTTGAGCTTTTGTTATTTAAGATCAAATGTTTTTTAAGATACTCAGAATTTATATCAGATCTTAACAGTTTAATCTATTAAGTAAAAAAAAAAAAATCAAGTCTCTCAGAGCAAATTGTGCCGCACATGTAAGGTGGAGTATTGACCAGTATAGCTACTTACCGCTGGGCCAGGCAGGCCAGGCATGCCTCGTTCTCCACGCTGCCCAGGCATGCCCACAATCCCTCTTTGCCCAGTAGTTCCAGCTGGACCAGGTGGACCATCTGGACCCTAATGTTGATGATAAACTATGGTTACCATTTCTACATAGAAATGCCATATCCATAGATTTAACTGTAGATTGATTATAGTTTAATGGGTATATCAACATTTAAAAATCCTCTTTCACAAAACTTAGATGATAGATAGACAGATAGATAGATACATATATACATACATACATGATACATATATTATAGTTTATGTACATTGACAAACTATATATGTATAATTTATATACATATACATTTCACAAAACTATGATTGCTAGATGTTAGATACATATATATATATGTAATCACAGCTGTAATTCTCAGTCTCTAACATTATTTAAAGTTAAAAACATTTCACCAATTGCAAAGAATTGAGTAAATAATATGAATATTAATTGAAAAATTTGAACTATTCAAAGAAATATTTTCCTCCTAAAAACAGAAATTTAAAGACTTAAATAGTATCTAAATAGATTAATAATGAATATTTGGACATAAAAATGATATATGTCTGATTGTCTTCACATAGTACATTTAATAAATAATATTCTCCATTTCATTTTTTTTCAAAAACTGTGTTCAATACTTTTCTAAAAATACTTACATATAGGCTTAGAATAGATTATTTTAATTTAAAAATCTGTAAGGTACAATTCACCTAATGGATTTTGGAACGTACCGTTAATTTACCAGTTTCTTTGGGACAGTGATTTTCCTTAGGTTTTTCTTTAAAATATGGCAAGTTGAGATGGCATAAAATCAAACTTACAGGCTGTCCATCGTCTCCTGGGTCTCCCTTGTCTCCTGGGCCACCAGGTGGCCCTGCTGGTCCTCTATCTCCCACTCTTCCATGAGAGCCAGGGTCACCACGAAGCCCTGGAGGTCCCTCCTTCCCTGGCTCCCCGATAGGCCCCGCAGGTCCTGGAGCTCCCTAGTTTAACAAAGGAAAGAACATCAAGGAGGGCAAAGTAGTAGTAGAGGGATTGATAACACAGGCCTCCTCTGCCTCTTACACAGATGGCCAAACTTGTAGGTTCATTTTCCCTGCGAGATAATCTGTCACTCATAGACAGAAACAAAACAAATCACAGCTGTGAATCTGTACTCCAGAAGAAAATCTGGGTTTCATTATCAATGAAATTAAATTGAATTTTCAAAAATATAAATAAAGCTCTGCTCTAAATATGGAGATAGAACATTGTTTCTGTGTGACTGGATCTTACAGCAATATTTATTAAGGACAGTTTCAGAGATTTATTGTAATTGAGGGTATGGTCATTAGCACATGATACTATAAAATATTTTCTACTTAAATGAGAGTCAAATATTGGGACTACAGAGAATTTCTAAAATGAGCTCTTGCCCGAAATGTGGGATTCTTAAACATTTTTGATGAACTAACTATGCATAATTATAGAAAAGTTGCAATCAGAACATATTTAAGTAAAACAATAACTCAAATATATATATATATACACATATATATATCTCAAAATGTGTGTGTGTGTGTGTGTGTGTGTGCGCGTGTGTTTCATCATTCCAGGACAAATGGCTTGAATGACTAATTCTACTTACAGCAGGACCTGGAGGTCCAACTCTGCCGGCAGAACCAGGAAATCCTGTAGCACCCTAGGAATATAAAATGTTATGAGCAATTTATAAAAAGAATATTTACTAGTTACACATATTTTCCTAAGACCTTTTCACAGAAGAATTTGGGTCATTAGAGTCTGTGCTACATTGTAACTATATGTTTTACTTTTCCTCTTGCAGTACATGTTTTTGAGAAATAATCTGAGTTGGTTTGTAGGAAGGGCACAATTTTTCTAATTCTACCCTTCTTTACCTTGGACATTCATAAGCATAAATAGTTCCCAGAATCATATAACACAAAAGTTTTCACACTATGCATTTACCCTTTTGCTTAAGTAATACATTATTTATGTTACAAACAAAGCAGGTGGGTATTCCAGATTACAAAACAATCTCCATCGTAAGTATTCTTTTGCTTTACCATATAGGTAATGCATTCAATCCCTGTTAAAATCTCATGAAGAGTAACTTTCATGTGGCAAGGAGGTAATAGATATCCAGAACTTGTTGAGCACAATTCTCACAGTATGAAAACAACTTACTGGTGGACCCTGGGTACCTCGACCCCCTTTCAGTCCAGGAACACCATGAGGACCCTAAATGAAATGAACAAAAACCCATTAGAGACCTAGTGCACAATAGGCCTAATGGACACTCTAACATTGGAAGTAGACTTAAATTATGCCTTTTTGGTTTACTTGGTGTTTTTTCCCTAACTTACATGAGGGCCAGGAGATCCTGCAAGCCCTTGTGGTCCAGGAGACCCAGCATCTCCCTTCTGTCCTGGCTCTCCAGGTTCTCCCTTCACTCCGGGTTGTCCATCAGGGCCCTATGCCCAATCAAAGAGATGACAACTGATTGTAAGATTTATTCACACATTATTTCACAGTAATTACTAGTAATATACCATTTGGTTGCTTATTGTAAAATGATGCTTTGTAATCAGAAGTAAAGCACAGTAGCAGGAAACTAATAAAATCTTTAAAGACCTATACTGGCATAATTTTTATATAACAAATAAGTAAGCTTAAACTCATCATTTGTGTGCTACCTGTGGAAAGTATATTGAAAATGAGAACAATATCTAGAAAAATGTAAACTTTGGAAATTTTAATATAATTTCAAAATGATAACATTTAAACTACTTTATATACAAGAACAGTGTTTATTTGCATATTACAGATATTTGAAAAACTATACCTGGGGTCCCGCAAAACCAACAGCCCCAGTTGGGCCATTTTCACCACGAGAACCCTAAGAGAAAAGAAATATTATTAAACATTCATACATTATTCTAAATAAAAATAATATTTTAAATTATGTTTATAAAATGTTGTGTAATTAAATGCACCTAAAGAGAATTTAAATGTTGCTAGCGACAAATCATTAAAAATGATACTAAGGTATAGGTCAAGGGTCCAAAGGTTCAGGAGTCTCAAAAAGTTTCTTAATTATTTGGCAAGAAAATTACCTACCTAGACTTAATACCACTAAAATATTTTAAAGTATAATTCAAAAAGTAAAAGTTAAAAATCAAGAACCAAACCCAATAGGCATGGAAATTAGATGATGATGATGATAGATGACAAATAGGTCAATAGACAGACATAAAAATAAGCAAATAAATATTGGACTGTTTGGTGTTGCTCATTCTCATAACAAAACCATCGAAAACATTACTTACAGGGTTGCCACGGGATCCAGGTGGGCCAACTAAACCTCGAGGACCAGCTTCACCCTAGGAAGTACATTTTTGGTGGTCATTGTCCCAAGCCATAGCAAAACATAAAACCATTGTACAATACTGGGCACGGTGTGAAGGTAAACAGAGGAGACAGTTCTGAGATGGCCTATCTCAAACCTAGAATTTTCTGAAAGAGGAAAGATTAGGAAAGAACCAGCACCTAGGTTTTCTCATTTTAAGTAGACAAAATAACAGTTGTGGCTTACCTTTTCTCCCGTAGGACCTGCAGGACCTGGAGGACCCAAGGGACCTGGAAGACCCTGTCCATTAAAAGAACACAGTTATAGTGAAAGAGATTATACATATTAAAAAATCTTCATGATTAAGCAAACAAAATGATTATAACTTGCCTGCTTTGTAAATCATTATCTATAATAAGTAACAATCTATAGTTTTTAGAATTTTCTGCTTGGTCCAACACAATTTCTAGATTCTCTCTACAGAATGTTTTACACTCATTCAGCTTAACATGCATACATGATATGTATACACACACACATGACAACAATAGCTATCCTTTGACACTATCTGTTTCTTAGCCTATTTAATTTACTTTCTACTTCAAATTTGAATATATATTATAATATCCCCTTTGAATAGTGATTATTTGAGCATAGATCCTGTTACTTAGTCTGCTAATTTTATTAGTATTTATTTGAAAGTTGAATATATGCTATTGTTTTGTAATCTAGTCTTAAATTATAGAATAAGACATTAACTTTGATTTTAAAATGAAGTCTTGCTAATTTCATTTCTTTCTTCTTTCATTTTTCTTTCCTTTTTTCCCTTCCTCATTTCTTTCTTCCTCTTCATTTCTTCCTCCCTCCTTCTCTTTATTCTTTCATCTCCTTACCTCATCTCTTTCCCTCTTTCTCTTTGTTTCATTCTTTCCATAACCAAACAATAGTCCCATCTGATTTTTTTTTTTTTTTGGCCAGTCCTGGAGCTTGAACTCAGGGCCTGAGCACTGTCGCTGGCTTCTTTTTGCTCAAGGCTACCACTATACCACTTGAGCCACAGTGCCACTTCTGGCTTTTTCCATATATGTGGTGCTGAGGAATCGAACCCAGGGCTTCATGTATACGAGGCAAGCACTCTATCACTCAGTCACATTCCCAGCCCCGCATCTGATTTTTTATATAGAACAATTTATATTTCTAAAGCATTCATTACAACTAACAGCAAACTACATCTCACTGAACAGAAATAGTTCACAAAATATCAGAAACTGTTCCAGAAACGGTATAACTTTGAACCACTGTGACTAATCACACAAATAAGGAATTAAATCATATTTGTAAATATTGTTCATCTAGTCTGATTATCAAGTGTGTGCTAAACAATTATCAAATGTATGTTCATTTTGATGTCTGTTTTAAAGCAGCATATTAAATTTTTAGCATTAACCATCTTTTGGACATTGCAAGTTGTTTAATTTCTTTATTGATTAAAACATTAATAATTACAGTAGAGTAATTCTGATATCTTGTACATTGAAAAACACATCAGAACTTTCAT
Organism: Perognathus longimembris pacificus; assembly: GCF_023159225.1. NCBI lineage: Eukaryota > Metazoa > Chordata > Mammalia > Rodentia > Heteromyidae > Perognathus > Perognathus longimembris. Next base: position 38,517,245 of record NC_063164.1, on the reverse strand, counting down.
AACTATATAATTCTCTTTGCCTGTATTGGAAGGAGTTCAACACTAACTCATTTTAAATGATCATTGCATATAAACTATTATGATTATAAAGAAAAAAATAGAGTAATCTCATTTATTTAAAGCAACTAATCCAAAGGCCAAATGTGTACACTATTTTGGTGTTGCAACAATTATCTAATCCTGTTTTCTTGGAAATCAAGATTAGAATGATAGCATTTGAGATTTGGTGTGAATCAGACACAGGTACTTATTTTATTTACAATTAATTACAGTAGGACAAAAATAACTTTATTTTGAAAAACTAAGGCAAGTTCATAATATCATTATAAGGTTTTCTAACTTAGCTACAAAAACATGTATATTTCACTTACCCTTGCTCCATCATTTCCAGCTGTTCCTTCAGCACCTTTCTCTCCTATGCCTCCCTGGAAAAACACAAGAAATATCATTTATTACTTTGTTCCCTACATGTATGAAAAATCTTCATGAGGAGAAGAGCTTAAATGCTGTCATCATAGTTGTTTCTTGAATTTCCAATCATATCTGTGCATTTTCTCAATAAATATGTTAGGAGAATAAATGTACAAGCTGGAAATCACTGAGAGCTAGTTGATAAACGTAAAGGTTTGCCCCAGGAATCATTGTCATTAGAAAGACTAAAGAATGAATTAGAAAGTCTTCCCATAGTCACCACATTCTTGATCGCAAGAAGTTAATTTGCCAAACAGATCCCTCATAACCTAACACATTTAAGTGTGTGTGTGTGTGTGTGTGTGTGTGTGTGTGTGTGTGTGTGTGTGTGTGACAGAGGTGGGGGAGACTTGAACTCCAGGCTTCTCACTCTTGATCAATTTTTTCTGGGGCTCATGCTCTCAGCTTTTCTGCTGAAGGCTGGTATTCTACCACTTGAGCCACATCTCTACTTCTAGCTTTATGCTGGTTAAATGCAGTTAATCCCATGAGTTTGTCTGGCCTGGCTGGCTTTGAACTTTCTCAGGTTTCAGCTTCCTGAGTAGCAAGGATTATAGGTGTGACCTACTGACACGCAGCAAGCCTGTAAATCTTAGTCTGCTTTAGAGCACACGAATGGCAGGGAATACTTTTCATGTTAGCAACATGGAGAAAAACGTCATAGAATCTATGGGTGTAGATAAAATCATATTGTTTAATAATATCAAATAGAAAATAAAAGACTATTGACATAAAAATAGTAAAGAATGAATTAGAAGATAATTAAAATAGACTTACTCTGTCACCCTTGGGCCCAGGGGTTCCGGCAATTCCTCTTTCTCCAGGCATACCCTGAAGACCTGGTGGGCCTGTATCGCCCATGGTCCCGGATGGACCTGGGCTGCCCTGAAGTGAACAAGTAATAAGTGACAACTTCAGTATGTTAAGACTGGACTGTGTAAAATTGATGATTTGGCAGATAAAAAGTGTTTGGATGTCAGCAATCACACATAATTTGTCTTAGTATTTAAACTTTGCCTTTTAGAATGCAAAGTTGAAGCTGAAGTTTTAAGATTTTAAAAAATCAATTGTTTTTTGCTTTTCGGTTTGTTTCTATTTTTTTGTGAGAGAAAATGGAACACAAATTCAAAGTTAAATAAGCAGTAATGTAATTTGTTTTTTCCTTTGTTCACCATATCATAACCATACTAATAAAGAAGGGAAATATTATTTATTTAGTGGGTGTGGGTATGTGTGTTTACTAGACTTGAGGCTTAAACTCAGGGACTGAGCACTGTACCTGAAGGGTTTTTTTCTTTTTCCTTTTTCTACTTTTTGTTTGTTTGTCTTTTTTGCTAAAGGCTAGAGCTCTTCAATTGAGCCAGAGCTCCACTTCCAGCCTTTTGGTGCTGAATTACAAATAAGAGTCTCACAGATTTTCCTGCCCAGGCTGGATTCTCAAACCATGATGTTCAGGTCTCAGCCTTTTAAGTAGGGAGGAGCTACTAGTTTCTGGATGCAAAGGGAGATCTTATATTTGAATAAAACTTTTTTTTCTTTAGGAGGCCTGCAGTATTTAGTTAGTGATTAAATTATAACAGTGATTAAATTTAATTTATCCTTATTCAATTACTCGGGACTCTAAAGATACTAAGGGCTCTCATGTTATATTATCACAAGAAAAATCTATTTCAGTTATGCATACTAAAGTTACTTGGACTCTCTTCTGTCTAGTCATGAAATGGTACTTTAGAGGAAAAGATACTGATTTTGTCTTATGATGTATTATATTTTCAGACTCAAAAACTACACATTTATATATGTGGAAAGTAGAATTGTGAAACCAACCACAAGGAAAATGGAACGTGTGATTAGGAATACCTCCTAATAAATTATGTATTTTTTCTCTTTGTTGTCTCTGCTTATTCATGGGGGCCCTTCACAAAGTTAATAGCCCTTGTAAGCATTAAGAATATGTTTGTATAAGGGACTGTGCTGTTATGTGCCCAATACCATGAAAGTCATCCCAGAAGATATTTTTAAAGCTCTCTTTTTCTAAAGCTCTCTTCAGTTGCCAGGAAAAGTTCTAGTTAGGCACTCATTAAAAATTTGTGGAAAGAGAAAGTGATAAAATCGAGACTTCTTGTAAAACCAATAAAAATACATTCTAATACCATCCAATGTTTGTTTTAGGAAAGTGTGCTAGGAATTTACAATGTTCAGATCATTGTTCTACTTACTTTTGGACCATCGGGGCCATGTCCCCCAGCCATGCCTTTCTCTCCGGGGAGTCCAGTTATCCCAGGTTCTCCTCTTTCTCCAGGATTGCCTCGCTCACCCTAGTAGAATATCACAAAGTTTAAATGATCACAATTCTGTATATAATGGAGAAAAATTAGACATGGCTCATTAATAAGTTCTATTTTACTCTTTTAGTGCTAAAACACAAATTTAAAGAGTATAGTAGTTTCATGAGACAAAATATTTCTCACAAGATGACTTTCATCAAGCCTACAAATAAAATGCTCAAATTAAAACTCCTTTTAAGATAAAAGATGCCTTTTAAGTTGAAGTTAAGGGGAAACAATATGAATTATGAAACAAAATACTTACTCTAGGTCCTAATGGGCCAACTGCTCCAGGGTCTCCAGGAACACCCTATAAATTCAATTTTTTTTAACGAGAGAAAAAAAAAGCTTTGAGCTAGTTTTTAGTTATTTATTAGGAATATTTCCAGATTATGCACTCAACTGTTATTACTGTACTATTAGAAGGCTAAATAAGTCCATAATAGAAAAGAATGAATATATGTACACTTTCCTAAGTGAGGCAACATTGCATATAATAAATAGAAGCATATTCAAAAATATATTTATATTATACTTGAATGTTTGACTTTTAGAAAGGTAAAATTATTCTCTCAAAACGATGGAACATTACATTTGTTTTGTTTTAGATACAATAGAACATATTCTAAGTAATTTTATTTCCCAATGGAATATGAAAAAGTTTAAACAGAGGGAGGTAATAGAAAAAGCAAAGACCAGTGGTCATTCAAAATAGAACCAATTTAATTATACTTAATTTAGTAAACATTTCTCAAGCATATAATGTTTACAAAGCCACAGCTCTCCCAGGAATTGTGGACTTCAACTAGCACACTCAGAAAAGTCTAAAATAAAGGTGTGTGTGTGTGTGTGTGTGTGTGTGTGTGTGTGTGTGTGTTGGGGGGGTCATTTGTAGATTGAACTCAGGGCCTGGGTGTTGTTTCTGAGGTGTTCTTTTTCCTCAGCGATAGTACTATACCACTCTGAACCACAGCTCCACTTCTGGCTTTTAGGCTGTTAATTGGAGATATGAACCTCACAACCTTTCCTGCCTGGGCTGGTTTGGAACTGCCTGAGTTGCTAGGATTATAGGCATTAGCCACCAGTGCCTGGCTTAAAATAAAAATTTAATGTGAATTATTCACTAAAAGAAAGTTTGTCATTCAAAATTTCCCCTCTTGATAAAGAAGTTAACTTCATCAAATAGACCCCCATTCTTATCTTCTGACATGTTTTGTCCCTACAATTTAATGGCTGTCCTAAAATCCAAATTGTATAGTGTTACTCCCTATGAAAACCCCTTTCATCATTTTTCCATTACTCTAAAAATGACAAACAAATAGAAACCTGAAATCTGGTCCTTGATTCACAACTTTGGTCTCATATTTACTCTCTTCAAGGCCACACATTCTTTCCTGACTTATTGAAATTTTTCATTGACTGAAATGAATCAGCAAACTTTCATACTTGCTATTCTCATTTCCTAAAGTACTATATTATTTCTTATACTAATTCATATTTCCCATCATTCAAAATTCACATTTCATAAGAGAGATTACTTTGAGAAAACTTCCCCAAACTCTCAATTCTGATTTAAATGAATCTTTCATGTTTCCACATATATAGAACCTCATTTACAATTGTCTTTAAAACATGTTGCTATTGTATCTGTCTCCCCATATTCTCTATGAAAGCATAGGTCCTGGCCATCCCAGAGGACCATGCGGAGATAATCACAGACAGGGGAAGAAGATTCATAAGGAGGTTTATTAGTGGAGCCATAGTTCCCACGGGAGAGGGAGCTACATGGTGTCTGCACCTTATCCAGGTGGCAGCTTCTCTCTCTCTGGGGGTAAAGGGGAAGTAAGTAAGGTAGTGTGTAGGAGAGGCTCATTAGGTATGGGTGGATCTGGGGGCTAGTGGGAGGAGCTGAGGACCTGAGGCTAGGGAAATGCTAACATTCCCCCATTTGTTGTTTAGTACCAGGCCATTCTATCACAGGCAGGCAGGCAGAGTTTAGAGAGGCAGAAAGAGAGAGAGAGAGGGAGAGAGAGAGAGAGAGAGAGAGAGAGAGAGAGAGAGAGAACTCCATCTGCCCAAGCGCTCATAAAAGTTATGTAAGTCCTGTAAAATATTCCAAATTTGTAAGATTGGGCTCAAACTTGAGCAGCTTTCCTGAAGCATTTTAGACTGTTCCCCACTTGATGAGTGACCAACAGAGCTGAAATAGAGATCAGTTGACTCCCAACACCCACAATTGCTGATTCCCTTGACCTAGCCCAGTGGCTAAAGGTCAGCAGCCCAGTGGCCTTCCCTGGGAGTGGGGCTCGGAACTTGGAGCCAAGATTTACAGTGGCCCAGTGGCCTTATGGAAAATCGAAGCTCCCGGCTAATGGTCACTCACCCTGGTTGGAGTTTCAAATCTGTTGTGGTTGATGATTGTGCCCCTCCCACGGTAAGTGATTAGTGGAGCTGAGGAGTTAAATACCAAGTGTCCTCGGTATTACTCTGGTCAGCTGAAATGTAGGAGACAATCAGCAATGCGGTAGTCACCCCTGTGTCCCAGACCGAGCGCGAGTGTGGCCCTGAAGCCACGGCCCTGTGGCCCTATGCTACAGTCGCCTGGAGTGGGACTCGGAACTTGGCGCCAAGATTTTTAGTGTGGCCCTGAAGCCATGGCCCTGGGGCCCTAAGGTAAATCGGAAAATCGGATCTGAGCCCTGGGTTAGATTATCACTTACCCTGGGGGATGTGAGGGCAAATTTGTAGATTGTCGTGGTGGATGGAAGTAGAGCACTCGGTCAGGAGAAGTTACCTCAGTGGTCCTCTGGGTGGGCTTAGGACAGCAGAATAGGTTCCGGGGGGCAGCTTGGATCCCCCCAGAAATGGGGGAGCAAATCCACCAGGGAACCTATCCCGGGTTCAGCACCAATGAAAGCATAGGTCCTGGCCATCCCAAAGGACCATGCAGAGATAATCACAGGCAGGAGAAGAAGGTTCATAAGGAGGTTTATTAGTGGGGCCATAGTTCCCACGGGAGAAGGAGCTACATGGCATCTGCACCTTATCCAGGTGGCAGTTTCTTTCTTTCTAGGGGTAAAGGGGAAGTAGTTAGGTAGTAGGAGTGGCTCATTAGGTATGGGTGGATCTGGGGGCTAGTGGGAGGAGCTGAGGACCTGAGGCTAGGGAAATGCTAACACTATATCTTACTGTTTTATAATTTAGGGTAAGGTTTTTATCCAGATTGAGAAAAATATGGTACTTAGTAAAGCCAAACCCATATAATGGGCTTGATGAATAGTAACAAAGGAATTATTCAAAGGAAATAAATTTATGTATCAATAAAATTATAGAAATTAGCAGCTATATCGGTTCCTAACTGTACTGTCATGTAGTACAACTGTAATTATGATATAATAAATGGGAAAAGCAGATGCCTTTGGTTCAAATCATATCAAGTGTATTACTTTAGGAAAGTTATCAAACATCTATGTTCCTCATTTTTCTTGAGTATAAAGTACAAATAATAATATAACACAGAACTATGATTGTTTTGAGGATCTGAAGAGATACAATACACAAAGAAAACAGAGCTTCAATTTAAACATTCTTATGTTGTGCCAGCCATTTATAGTTTTGATATTAGTATTATTATTACTGTGGTGATTATTATCTAAAATTTTACCTGATCACCAGGCTTCCCCCCTTCACCAGGAGGCCCTGGAGGTCCAGGAAGTCCCTAAAGCAAAAAAAGCAAAATTTTGACATTGTGAAAGTTTCATAGATTACCAATGTCAACAGTTTACCTTTTATAATTTATACAGACTACATTTCAAAAAAATACTTTTCATACACATTAAAAAATAAGACCTAGGAAAATGCAGGAACTAATTCTAATTGATTTATAGGGTAAGATTTTACTTGAGCTCACAAACAATTTGGCCAAAAAAAAACCCACCAACAACCCACCTATAACATTAGGTTACGTTTGTTTGTAATGCTTTACAGATCTAAAAACAGTATTTGAGCCTACAAGAATATATTGCAAGTCAGTTCTGAATTTTTTTTCACAAATTATGACTATGCTATTAGATAATTAGTATGTATAGGACATGTAACAAATCATGATAATTTGTCAAAAATTTTGGTGACTATACCAGTAAAACTAGATAAAGACCTTGTAATAACTTAGTAAGAATGACTCAGATATTATGGACATTCTATTACTTTTCAATTTGTTAATCATTTGGGGTTTGGTCAGTTTTCAAATAAAGTCAGTTTGTCATATTTGCATAGCAATGTTTACCCAGTGTTTGGTCTTTATTCTGGAGTGTGGGTGATTTGAAGAGTTGAGAAATTTCATATAACTTGATCTTACTTTTTTATTAATTTATTTATTGTCAAAGTGGTGTACAGAGGGATTACAATATCATATGTAAGGCAGTGAGTACATTTCTTATCAAACTTGTTACCTCATCCCTCATTTTCTCCCATCTTACTTTTTTTATATTAGAAACCTTACATATGTAACTGTGAATCTCTGTACATCACCTTGACAATAAAATTAAATTAAAAACAAGACAGTCAAAACTCATTTAACCCAAGGGAATAAAAGAAAGAAATCAGAGTTAGTGTGTACCTGGAAGCCAGTGGGGCCTGGAGGACCCTGTTCTCCTCTTTCTCCTGCTAGACCCTAAGTCAGGAATAACAAAAACCATGCGTATTGTCAGATATGAATGCATGCTTCTTTTCTATGTGAATATCAGAAGTGTTATTGATCTCTTCTTTACCTCTCAACCATGTTTCCTAAGTTCACTAGATAATAAATAATTATCAAGAATCATCAAATGTTATTCTCTGAAGTCCCTGTTAGTGAAAAAAAATCCTCTATAACCAAGGAGAGTCTGATGATACATATTCACTTTTTATGTAAAATCTAAAATGTTATATTCCAATTGTAAATATGGGGAAATTAGAATTGGAAAAGCCTTTGTTGATATACATATATATTCTAAAAGGGTAATATTTTTCATTGCTTATTCTAAGAATTATTAATCATGATTTCAAAACTAGAATGACCAAAGAATATTTTAGAAAGATATTTAAATAGCTCCACCCAAAACAAATATGCCAAAATATTTCTGACAAACATTTTAAAATCCTAAAATTAAAACCTAACCTCATAGGATTAATATTATTGCATTTTACACTTTCAAAACCAGCCTGTTTAAATAATTTTAATATGCTATGCTATTGGAAGGGTCTAGGTATAATCTCATGTTTAATCATTTTAAATAAAATACATTATAATATAATACATAAAATAATATATTATAAAAACATATTTTACTTAGTATATTCTTCAACTATGACTTATGATGAAATATCCTTTGCCATTATTAGACTTTTAAAAAAATGTTTTAAATGAGACCTATAATTTTACTAGAAAAGCAGATAACAGAACACAGGGAACCAAATGAAATGCTATAATTAAAATTCACCATCAAATTCACTCATTCCCATCCCTCAATACATATTCATAAGTAATATATTTGAACAAGAATAATTAAAAAGATGAAACATATCAATAGTGCCACTTAAAAGGTCACATACCGGGGGGCCCACAGGACCAGAAGGTCCAACTTCACCATCTTTGCCAGGAGCACCCTAGTAACACAGAGAGACAATTGGTAACATGAGGCAGAGAGCATTTGTGTAGATTTCTGCCTTTGTTATTCTTTAGAAGAAAATAGAGTTACCCTCTGCCCAGGAACACCAGCATTTCCTGCTTCTCCAGGCTTTCCATGGTCACCCTAAGTAATAAATTGAAATTATTCAAAATAATTCAATCAATTCATTGAACTTGCTAAAAAAATATACCTTGATCTCCAAATGAGGATTCTGATGAGATGGTTAACATTTTACATCATACTTACACTGCTACCTTTGGGTCCTGGAAGACCCATACTCCCTGGTTGCCCTCTGATCCCTATGGAACCTGGAGGACCTGGTCGGCCATCTTCCCCTGAAGCACCCTACAGCATTAACAAGAAACAGATAAGTGATAGTTTTAAAATTCTCACCAGATTTATCACCATATACAAAATATCACTTGTATTTACTTACTATACAAATTATATATGTACATATATGTGCAATTTCTTTTTACTAGTCTATAGTCACTGCACAAAGTAAAAGGTTTCATTAGGAGATTGTATTCATGCACATAATGCATTTTTTAATCATATTCACCCACTGTATTCCTTTTCCCTTCTTATTCAGTAATCTCCCCATGGCTTTCATTAACTTATTTCTTATGTTTTCCATGCTCAAATTGAACAATGAGAATATACATATTTGTCTTCATAAAACAGGCTTATTTCACTCATATAAATTAGAAATCTGTCTGTTTTTAATTCAGTGAACCACGGCTGGGGATATGGCCTAGTGGCTAGAGAGCTTGCCTCGTTTACATGAAGCCCTAGGTTCAATTCCCCAGCACCACATATACAGAAAATGGCCAGAAGTGGCGCTGTGGCTAGCCTTGAGCAAAGGAAGCCAGGGACAGTGCTCAGGCCCTGAGTCCAAGGCCCAGGACTGGCCAAAAAAAAAAAAAAAATTTAATTCAGTGAACCAGAACTGTTGAATGTTGTTTGCTTATTAGAGAATCACTTAAGTACTTGGAGTATTTATAACAGAGGATGAAAATGATTTTTATGGTACACCAAAGTCTCATCTTCACATTTCTTAACATTCTCACAATAACAGAAGTTAATTACTTCTTTCATGTACTCTGTGGTAATGAATGTTTAGGATTCTAGTTCACACAGTTTATTAAAAGATAAGGTCTCAGAATATGCAAGCTGCCTGCATTCATATCTACTTAATGTTTTCAACATGAAAAATTGGAAATATGCCAGAACATACTAGAATAATTTTGCCAATGTTGAAATATATTATTTCAACTCTTTCACTGGAGAAATTTCAGACTTAAGCATTCAATTCAAATTGTATCTTTATATTTTAAATTTAAAATACACAGATATGAAGAATTTGCTACTAATGAGGACTTAAATATATAAACTTACAATACACAAACATGACCAATATCTTCATGATCAAATAAATTTACATTTTGTGTCTGGTAAAGAGGCTTTTATTTAAGTCATTTACCAATGGTCCAAGTTTTCCTTCAGGACCTTGCACACCAGGATTTCCTGTCAGACCCTAAAAGTGAAAAGCAATTGTCAATTTGTTGATGAATGAATTGAAGTACAGACTCTAACCAGAAAGTTACAGGCTTTCCCTCATCAAGTGGTAAAGCTATTAACACATATCCCCTTGAGAAAGGAGTAGAAATGACTGTACTTTGTACACATGACCCAACTAACAAACCAATATTTAGATTTAAAAACATTAAAACAGATGTTTCCAGGTAGTAAAAAGCAAACTAATTTTTTGTAATCCTAGAAAACTACACATTTCAATGCTCATGAGGATTTCTTCCTGGGGCAGATGATGGGGCAAATACCAGCAGCATACTCACTCGAGCACCCGGAAGTCCAGGTTCACCTGGACGCCCTGGGTCCCCCTGTCCCCCTTTAGGTCCTGAAGAACCCACTGGGCCGCGTTCTCCTTGAGCACCCTATTACAAAGCAAAGTGGACAAGGTAGAATTTTTAAAAAGAGGAATACAGAGCACAAAAGCAAGTAGAAGATAAAATATACAGTCAAATAATTTTCACTTGGGGCTGGGGATATGGCCTAGTGGCAAGAGTGCTTGCCTCGTATACATGAGGCCCTGGGTTCAATTCCCCAGCACCACATATACAGAAAATGGCCAGAAGTGGCGCTGTGGCTCAAGTGGCAGAGTGCTAGCCTTGAGCAAAAAGAAGCCAGGGACAGTGCTCAGGCCCTGAGTCCAAGCCCCAGGACTGGCCAAATAATAATAATAGTAATATTCACTGTGCTTTTTGTTATAACTTTTATTCCTTGTAACACAATGATTTTTTCCCTCACTACCTAATGAAAGCTGGTTAAAGAGAGTTTTATTGAGAGAGTTAACTGGGAGTTTTCCTTAAAAATTAGTACTTTGAAAGAGTACAATTTTAACTAAAGGATATATGATATTTCCTCCTCGGAATTTCTTTTTTTTTTATTGTCAAGGTAATGTACAGAGGGGTTACAGTTACATACAAAAGTAGTGAGTACATTTATTATCAAACTTGTTACCCTCCTCCCTCATTCCCTCTCTTCTTTCCTCGCCTAGTTACATGGTTGGTTTATAACTTATTGTCTTGTAAGTATTGCTGTTGCATTGGTTCATCTTTTACCCTGTGTCTCACTATTTTGATGTTCCCTTCCCTTCTCTAACTCAGACAAACACATATACAATGCCGAGGGTACCAAGATCAAATACAGTAACAACAGGGGCTAAACCATAGGGAAGAAAAACAAAAGAAAAAAGAAATAATTTCACACAGTGTGTTAAAACAACAATGATAAACCTCTTGTTTTCATTACTATATGATCCCATTTTCTTCTAATAATTATCGTTCTCTAGGACTCCTAATGAAAAAAAATTACAAAAGCATGTAGTTAGGCAAGACCTCTGCTTCCACATTCTTTATAGACCTAAATTCAAGTGTCCTAGTTCCATATCATCCACACTGATAGATGGAAACTTGTGGAACATCATCCACACTAGTATTAGCAATAGTGGAGGGGAATCTCACCTTTGGTCCAGGTAAGCCATCAGAACCTGGAAAACCACGATTGCCAGGAGCACCCTACAAAGTATCAAGATGAGATTCTTAATTATTGTTGGAAGCTCTGTAATGAATGAGTTGCTTTTTAACTTTTAATTCTTAAGTTTTAGTAGCTGTAACTAAACCAACACAACAGATAAGTATAAGGAAAAAGTATTTGATAGAGAACATTTAAATTTTGAAGGATATGTTAGTGCTAAACTAAGTATTTCTTCATCTCAAGAACCATGGGTGCTCTATCAATTAACCCCTAGCCCTGCTTTTCGCTAGATTTTTTGGCGATGCAGCTCACAGATTTTTCTGCCCACACTGGATTTGAGTTAATATCCTCTGGAACTTAACCTTTCGAGTAGCTAGGGTGACAGGCTTGAGCCACTGGTGCATGGTTGAAATCAAGAAATATTCTTCATAATTCATTGTAAAATAAGCACACAAAAAAGCTAATATGAAATGTGAGTTCAAATCAACACCTATAGCTATTTACATGTATTAGTATTGTCTTATATTAGAAGCCACTGATTTCTCTGAAATGCTATACAAATATGAAATTATTGTTGTTTTTTTTCAGACTTGTTTCCTTACATGCCAGTCATAGCAAACTCATTTAATCTTCAAAAGTATCAAATCCTATTCTTCCCTACCCACTCCCCCCACCCCCCCAGCTCAGTAGTTACCACTTTTCACTGCTAAGAAAGTGGTTTCTTCCAAGTTCTTTTGCAGGCTCATCTTGTTCATGTTTCAACCAAAGTACTGTCTTCTGGGAGGACTTTATTTCCCAACCATCTAGCAATATAACATCACTTTACTGTCCTCCAATTGCAATTACTCTACATAATGTTACCCCATCATTTAACAAATGTATAGAACGCCTATTACTATTATTATCAATTTGCTGATTTGTTGTTTGTCTTTACCAAAATAAACTCATTACTAGTCCCCACTAAAGGCTCCATGAATGTATCCTAAAGGGAAGATTGGCAGGCATTGAACCAATATTAGCTGAACAAATCATGAGTAGACAGTTGAGACACAGAAAACCATACTATATACCCTTCAAGACACCTGTATCATTTCTCTTAACTGCTTTTTCTCTATTATTCAAAATGCACTGCTGTTCATTCACAATGTGTTGTTTTATTTACCCTTTCTCCCATTGGACCTGGAGGACCAACTGTTCCTGGATCGCCTCGAGGACCTCTTTTACCTTCTTCACCTGGGGGGCCTATTGGACCCTGAATACCATGTGGCCCCTGTTAAAACAGAAATACAGTTGCTAGGAAAAAGAACTATTTGACAAATGAGCTGTTGTTGCAAGACTTATTTAATGAACTCACTAACAATGTTTAAATTGTTAAATGATTTCATAAACTATTTCATCCCAAGGTATTATACATTCTATTTTTATTTTAAACCTTGAGAATATTGAGTTGTATACTTCTAAACAATATTGATAGTCATATCATTAACCAAACCAAGGCTTACAGGTTCTCCTTTGGGGCCAGCTTCTCCTTTGAAACCCGGAACTCCTGGATCACCCTAAAATAATAAATAACAGTTTTAAGAACTAGGGGCATTGAGCCAGTCCAACTAGCTCTAGGTAATTAAAATAAACTTTAATTTCCAACAGTTGAATATGCTCTAAATTACTAGTATAATGAAATCATTTTATACTTTGCAAATCTAGAAGGATGTATGAATTTTCACAAAATCTGGTATGATCTGGTAACCATTTATTTCATAGTGATCTTCAAGGGAGCCATTTTTCAAACACTTTGCTTTTTCATGAATGCTACAATAATTAGAATTATTCAGTTATTCAAATCTGATAGTCAAACTTAGGTCAAAGACATAGATTTACCTAGCATTTATTATATGGCATAGCAGTATTTACTCAACAACAAAGTAAATTTGTATTCTATTTCTTCAGAATATGGCAATTCAAATAGTATATGTCACTTTTAGAATATTCTAGGCTTTTGTGAATTTGTCTCTTTAAATAGTGATGGTAGTTTCAGTTGCAGGAACCTGATAATCAAATGGTAAAATCAAATGTGACATATCAGAAACACTCAAATTTTAACAGCTGCATCATTACCATTTAAAAGCATTTATCAGTATGATCAAATATACTTGAAAGAGAGTCTAAAATACCTGTTTAAAGTAGTACTGGAAAAGAAAATATTTTTACTATCAGCCTAAAAGTTCCATAAGCACAAGTTCTCAATGTGTTGTGTGTATGTTCTTCAATGTTAAAATATTAAAATTTAATACATTTTAAAGATGTTCAACTTAGAATTTAACCATCTAAATTACGCATTAACATTTGACATTCGCTGTACAATCCTTTCAAGTCAGTTCCCCCATCAGAGTAATTCAGGTTATCTAGGATGCATTGTATCACTTCACAAGAAATTTCTCTGGGTACTCTTCATTGGGTTCTACTGAAGAATTACAGTTCTTTGCAAAAGACATTACCGGCTGTCCTCGAATTCCCTGAGGTCCAGTGCTGCCCTGAGGGCCAGGGGATCCCGGAGGCCCTGACAAGCCAGGAGGACCCGAGGTCCCTGCGGAGCCCTGTTAGACAGCAAGCATGACGTAATGATAAGATTGTAAGCCATGGTCAGTATCCAAAGGATCATTTCCCTCTGAGCTAAGCAGTTACTTACCGTAGGTCCTTTGGCACCTGGTGTACCATCAGTTCCCATTGCACCCTAAAAGGTAAACAAAAAGCTTTTGAAGTCCTAACCTATGGGGATAGGATGGGGAGATTTCGGCTGTATTCATGAGCTCCTTTCTCTCTCAAGAGCAGGAATAAATGTAGTGAAAAAAAATAGATAAAACATGTGGAATAAACATGGGAAATTTTTTTCCTTGTGAGTTTTAACCACTCATTCGGAATTCTAAAAAGAAACCATAGGAAGATAAACTGCATTTGTCTGATGTTATAAGTAATGTCTGCCATTCTGGGCTAATCCTTAGATGTTTGAGGAACTTACAGGAAGACCTTGAGAGCCTGCGGGTCCTGGAGGCCCTGTTTCACCTCTCTGTCCCTGGGGACCTTCAGGACCCCGTGCCCCAGTGGGACCTGCTTCTCCCTAAAGGAGGCAAAGGAAAGGTTAATGTAAGAAACATATGAGTGTTATAGTAATAAATTGATTTCCTCCAGAGTAAAAAGGCTTTTGTTTCTTTTTGTTCTGGGTTGTACTGAGGATTGAATCCAGCTTGCTAGACTCAAGTTGTACCACTTAAGCTGCACCTATGGCAGAACTTTACAGGAAAAACAGAATTATGGGTAAAAAAAAAACACACCCAGGAATATTATGGTGTTGGGAAGGGTGGAGGAAAGAGATAAGGAAGCAGACAGAAAAATAATTTCTGGAAGAGATCATTTTGTTACCTGTTTGAGTTTTACTGAACAACATTTAGTATTCCAGAACTAGTCTTACACTGTCTAGTCGTATAGAGTAGAAGCTATAGCCACGGGCTGTATAAGCAGTGTTTGCCAAAAAATGTAATTAGTAGTTTGAAACTCTTACATACTAAGAGCAGAAACTACTTCCTGTTAACTAATAAGCCTAGGCTTAAGTATTTATTGTGTCCTTATTTTCCTCCCAGAGCGATTTGTGGAAACTGTCTTAGGAAAGATGAAGGAATTATGCATATTTGTGTAAGCATATATTTGGTGGTTGGGCAAAGAAGCAGTGTTGTGAAGATCTGTAGCTTAGGGCTAGGGCTATAATTCACTGGCAGGGGTCACACTTAGCATGTGGGAGGCACCAGGTGTGATCTCAAGGAAGGGGGGGGGAAAGGAAAAGAAAAAGAAGGAAAGAGGGGAGGGAGAAAAGAAGAGTAGAAAGAGGTAGAACACAGGAAGAGAAAGGGAAATAGAAGAAAGAGGTGGGGTCTTCAACTTCAGGGAACAGATCAAAGAAGGAAGTAAAAGGATTCTTCATGAAAGCAGGGATTGACCACAGAGATGCCATCTTATAGTAACTAACCCCTTCCTTGTGGCACAGAGTTTAAAGATAGCATTTAAGACAGTATATAATAATCTGAGCGGATGGTTCTCATATTTCAAGGAATATTGGAAATGCCCATTTCTTTTCATTTCTAAGTCCAAACTCAATTTAGGTAGCATGAGTAATAAAAAGACTGAGGGCTGGGGATATGGCCTAGTGGCAAGAGTGCCTGCCTCAAATACACGAGGCCCTGGGTTCGATTCCCCAGCACCACATATAAAGAAAATGGCCAGAAGTGGCACTGTGGCTCAAGTGGCAGAGTGCTAGCCTTGAGCAAAAAGAAGCCAGGGACAGTGCTCAGGCCCTGAGTCCAAGCCCCAGGACTGGCCAAAAATAAATAAATAAATAAATAAATAAATAAATAAATAAATAAATAAATAATAAGATGAAATAAATAAATAAATAAAAAGACTGAATACATACTTAGCATACCCTATGCATTATGTACTATGCTACAGATTTACATAGATGACGTCACATAGCGTTTCACAGAATTCCATGAGAAGACAAGGCATAGGGGGGCCAGATGACTGCCATGGCCACACTTTTCTAAATCTAAATCTGACAAGGAAACCCATTCTTTAGGATGAACGGACACAGAAGGTGAAAGTCAACCAAACTTTGTTGTTTAAAAGCTGAAATTCTTGTTCAGAATTTATTCTCTGCCTTATCTGAAGTACTATCTTCCTACTGTGATCTTGTAATTTTTTCCCCAACGTATGAGAAAAAGAACCAATAGTGACTGGAAAAGTGCAATGGAAGCAGAATAACTCATTCCCACAGGGAAAACCAAATCTCCTCCTGACTCACCCTACTGGCTGCAAAGGGAATGACAAAGGAATGGCCTGCATCCTGTGAAAGAACAGCCTCTTTCACTCTCATTTCAACCTCCTACTGTTTACTACATTCGGCTGTTAATTACTGGCTGACACCCTCTCACAGAACATTGTTCCAGCTTGGTTTAAAACTTTTATTTCTGATAGTAGTTTCAATTGTCTGGCTGTAGAGTCCAGATAAGTTCTTTGGTTTTTATAACCTTTGACTATGAGTACTTTTGCTATAACTACAGATTATGGTTTTCCCCACTATCATCACATGTAAGGCAACTACTATTCTAAGGTGTTTCTTTATGGAAGTATAACTTTCAGACTTTTCAACTAATAAAATACCAATGTATTTGGGGACAGGCAATAAAGTGTCACTAAATATGTCACCAAGTTACCTTCATTCCAGGATTTCCTGGAAAGCCTGAAGAGCCAGGTATCCCAAGAGGACCCTATAAATAAAAAACAAAGAGTAATCAGACATGTATTTAACCCATATTTTATTAAGTCCTTCCCCCATCCTCTGGCAACAATCTATATTTTGACACATAGGAATAATCTGTTTAGTCCTTTAACCACAAAGACAATTTAATATTATTTTGATTATCTTCCAATGTTTAATCTAATAAAGTAGTGTTCAAAGATACGCAATAGTAGTGAACATAATAATTGGGTTTCCTAATTATACCAAATAAAGTTAATTCAGTTACAATAATAAATTGGCCTAAACATATGGCTCTCGAGAAAAGTACTTCCTGTATATGAATCAGGTAAGAAGAAAGTAAGAAGTTTATAGAAAACTATATTTTGTACAAAACTTAATATATTGTTTTTATAAAAGTGATTTCTAAGAAACATCCAGATATTTTTTCAAGCAGTAACAAATGGATATGTATCACTGTACTATATTTGAAAAGGCAAATAAATAGTTCATAGTATTTAAATAATTGATTTCTAAGCTTGATTTAAAGGAAATAATTTTAGGATCCTATTCTAAGTACCTTTAGTTCTTCTTTGAGGACTGTTTTTGAAAACAATCAGTTTTGAACTAATAAAAGTTCTTTCAGTGTTTAAGATTTATCTTTGTTATGTATTTTATTTGATTTTTATAAGTACTGATGGAAAAACAATCTTCATGACAAATAATGACAATATCTACTTTCCGTATATAGAAAAATGAAATTTTAATGTTTTTTCTTTGATAACTTCTCAGTATTATGCATGTTTTGTTCTGAATTATCTTTCTCCAGATCTATGTCTCTCCTTTCTCTCTTTCACTCTTTCCCCTCTACTTCTTTCTCTGCTTTTCCTTCACTCTGTGCTGTCTCTCTCTTCTGTTTTCCTTAGCACGTTTTGTCTTGTGTAGCTTGATTCAACTTTTCCTGTTTGAGCAAGATAAACTGTTCCATTGACTATGTAGTCAGTATATCTACACTATTAGTTAATTAGCAAACACTCTCAATCACATATGGTATTATGTCTTCTAGATGTCATTTTATCTTCCTTTTCAAAACCAGAGTGCTACTATAAAAATCCTTTAATTTTATGTGGGAAAACATATATGTGAATCAACTATTACATAGAAGGATCATTGAATTGTTAGGCTACTTAAAACCATTTACTCAGCTTTGCTTTCCTAGTAGCATGATAATTCAAGTGTCTTTGAAGAATGAAAGAAGGTATTTTGATTCCCCACTGTATTTCCATAGGTTTCTCTTTTCTTCTTGTCAAGATGATACACAAAAAGTTGCACTTACATAAGTTAGGTAATGAGTACATTTCTTTGTGAGCAGTATTACCTCTTACTTTGTTTTCTCCCAATTTTTCCCTCTTGATACCACAGATTGTTCATTGAGTATCATTGCTGAATTAGTTCACCCTTTGTCCCACTATCCATAAGTTTCTTAAGATCATTTATACCAGTGCTACAGTAGTTAGTAAACAACTGACGCTGTGCATCCAACTATTTCAAGAAAGAGACAGGCTAAAAAGCAATAGATGTGTCAGAAACTTGGCGAGTTATATTGTTTTGCTTTTTGATAACTTACTATTAATTGCTTAATATATGTTCCAATTTTTATTGTTAGTCCTGCGGCTTGAACTTAGGGCCTGGGCACTGTCCCTTAACATCTTTGTGCTCAAGGCACTCTACCACTTGAGCCACAGCACCAAGCACCACCTCTGGCTTGTTATAAGTACTTTATTGGAGATAAGAACCTCACATACTTTCATGCCCAGCAGGCTTCAAACCACAGTCCTCAGATCTCAGCCTTCTGAGTAGCTAGGCATGAGCCACCAGTGCCCAGCTCAGACTTTTTATTTTTTTTATTTATTTTTTTTTTTGGCCAGTCCTGGGCCTTGGACTCAGGGCCTGAGCACTGTTCCCTGGCTTCCTTTTGCTCAAGGCTAGCACTCTGCCACTTGAGCCACAGCGCCACTTCTGGCCGTTTTCTGTATATGTGGTGCTGGGGAATCGAACCCAGGGCCTCATGTATACGAGGCAGGCTCTCTTGCCACTAGGCCATATCCCCAGCCCCGGCAGCTCAGACTTTTTAAAGCATGAATGTTAACATTAGAATTTTAGAAGTCTCTTTCAAAGTAGTTCAGGAATAAATGGAACAAAATGTAGGCGTATTGTTGATGCTGAAATAAAAAGCAGAGTGCAGTGAATATTAGCACTCCTTGAAACCTCATTGTTTCTCATCTCATATTATACTTCTATCCCAATAGCTTTATTTATTGCCTATATACTATCAATACCAAGTCTACTTCAAATCTCCACTCTGAGTTCTACACTGGAATGTCCAATAAAAAAATGAACTGATTTCTTCCACCTTAAACCCAGATTCACACATTATAGTCTTCGTCTTTCTGTATTCCCCATCTTAGATAAACTAGATCATCCACCAAACTCCTTAAACCAGAAAATTAATACACTATGGCTTTAGACATCCTTAGCAAGCTGCTTCCATTACCACTGCAATCATTTTAGCTCATATCCTTCTATTTTTCATTTAGGCTTCTCCTTACAATATTCACATTCTGTTTTAGGTATCTTTTATAATAGTAGAAGGTTACTAGCAGACAGTCTATCTGGTCATGACATTTCTATGATTATTACCCCAGAATGATCTCTCAATAACCACTATAAGAATAAAGTGAAAAACTCTTTAACACAGTAAGTATGGCTCTTCACCATCTAGCCAGCTCCTGTCTCCCATTCCCATTACATCCCCCTAGCTTTTTGCTCAGCATGCCATGTTTTTATTCACCTATCTTCCTGTCATGGATGAAAGAATGCACTGGTCCATTTTATGTGTTATCTTTTCAAGATTTGACTTGAAATGCACTCATTCTGTCTTCCTTTATATCCTTCTCATTTGCAGATTTAGGCATTCCCTCCTGCATTTTTATACTTCATCTGTATTCTACATTATGGCAATTAGTAATAGAATAATACAATGATATTAATTAGAATATCCAATGTTCAGAGAGAAGAATTTTGGTTATTATGTTCTTTACTCCAAATATCTAAAACACAGGGGTTGCTTGGTAATCTCTTGTTAATGTAGAAATGAAAGAATAAATCAAATAGTGAATGCATATCAAAGCAATATAACTCACCATTGGCCCTGGTTTTCCTGGCATACCGTGAGCACCTCGTTGTCCCTAATGAAAAAAGAAAAAAAGACAAGGTGACAAGGTAAGACTATACTGACAACATTTTCTCATAATTTGTTTGCTATATAGATAATTACTGCATTGAGAAACTGAAGACTAAATAAGTACTGATAAAAACTATTATTGAGATAACAGCAATGAAATCGAGCATTACACAAAGCTGTTAATGCAGTAATAAACATATCTCTCCTAATAGTAATAAGAAATAAAAATCAAGATTGAGAAAACGAAACTGGTAAGTTTTTTTTGTTAATATATCAGCTGTGATCAAGTGAGCTTAGAGATGAGACTTCGAATATCTTGGACTTCTTAATTACTAGATTAATGAAAGGAGGAACATTCTCATATAAACAAACAAAGCTAAAACCCACGCACAAACAGAATTCCTTAGGTTTCATCCAGATCCTATTCAGAACTAAAGCATTCATTCTTCAGCTGGAAGTGCTAGTTGCTGAGGACCCACAGTTAAAACTCTTGCAGGAACTCTTCCAGTTAAAACAAGCTAGTTTCCTTAAATCCTTCCTTAGGATGGATGACATAGTACAAAAGATTGACTTCTGTCCAAGGCAAATCTGAAGAATTCCATAATCCCTCTGCGATTCATGGAGGGATTTGCTACAACTGAAACCCATTTCAGTGTCTTCCCTCTGCCCCTGCTATTTAATTCATTCTTTCAAAAATAGAATCTCTAACACTACTTCCTGTCAATTTTGTGGATTGTAGTAACTGACTTAAATTCCTTGCCTAGGAAAACTGATGTAAGACCCAATGATCAATGGTGCCAGAGCTGACACCCAGAAAAAGCAGATTTTAAATTTGATTTATTTTGCCAGTCCTGGTGATTGAGCTCAGGGCCTGAGCACTGTCTCTGGCTGCTTTTTTGCTCAAGGCTAGCAATCTAAAACTTGAGCCAAAGTGCCACTTCTGGATTTTTCTATATATGTTGTGCTGAGGAATCAAACCCAGGGTTTCATGTGTGTGAGGCAAGCACTCTACCACTAGGCCATATTCCCAGCCCAAATTTGATTTTTTAATCTGGATTCCTCACTGATCAACCAGTGATCAGTGGAATAGGAAGTCACTTTGGCACATGGTAGTAATGCAATGGTAAATACTATCTCTAAAGATGAACTGAAATGGAACACAAGCATAAGGAAATGGACTGGGGGTATTATAACTCAGGCACTTGATAAGATTTAGGGAAACAGTACTTGTATATGTGATAGAATTTCATGAGCCTTGAGTATATCCATTGGAAAAAAATATTTAGGAGGATGACAATGACTGAAGTTGGGTAAGGGATAGTGTATACTAATTCTCTTCCTAGGTCTCAGAATTTCAGGCTATAATGGCTAATAATTTACACTTATACTTTTTTCCAAAAGAAAAAGAGGTGATATATGTTAAAGGCACATCCTCATTTAAAATGCAAAATTGAAGGAGGTGAACTCCACTTTCCAGCATACAAAGCAGCAGGCATACTTACAGGAGCACCTTGGGGTCCAAGTCTCCCCCTCTCTCCTGGCATTCCTCTCGGGCCCTGTGAATGGCAGAGGAGAAAGAACATCTCTTGAACTTGAATTCTTGGCTGGTTTGACTGCACTATTCCATCCAACTGAAATAATATGATTAGCTACCAAACAACAACCTGTCTAGCAGCAATTTGAGGTTTGCAAAGTTGTGAAGATACCTACCTTACCACTCTTATATAACTAATTTCATTTCATTTGAACACAGCCGAATATACAAAGCTACTGATGTGATCACTGTGCATGCAAAAATAATGGTATTCTATAGTTAAGAATAACTGTGAATACAGGCCTTCCTCTTTCATTCTAAGGGCTCAATTCTCTTGGTTCACAGTTGGTAATCAAGATTATTTCCATAGTTAACATATATTATCTATGCCTTTTAGTGTTTTTTACTGCAGCATTCTGTTCATGTAAAAATCAAAGAAAATTAAAACCAAAGAAATAAATATATGCCTGTATGTATCACAATAAAACTTTTTGTATAGTTAATTTATGCTAATAAAAGTACTGAAAGAAAAGAAATATAGGATGTGTCTATCTGAAAGTTTGGAATCACAAATGTGTTAGGTTATGATTTGAAGCTTAAAATCTCATTTCCAAAAGAAAAGGAAATTGAAACTTACCAGAGGACCCATAGCACCCATGGGACCAGTAGGTCCAGCTTCACCCTAAAGTAAAATTGAGATTTAATTCAGTTTGAGAGTTTAAAGTTGATATTAACATCACATTGCTTTGTATACATTATAATTTTGAAGGCATATTTTCGAATATTAAAAAGGTTCTTCAAATGAAAGATCTAATTATGTTGTCAGTTATTATTATTATCAACTTTTCTTGAAATTAAATGAGCTTAGGGACCAGTTATGTGAGATAGAAATCAAGTGGATCATGGTTCAAGACCAGCTCAAAGGAAAAACTTAACAAGACCATGTCACCCAGGAAGCTGAGCATATTAGGGTATATGTAATGTCTCAGCTAATAGGAGGACTAAGTAGCAGTGCAATCAGCAGCAAGTCCCCAAGCAAAAGCACAAGATCCTTAAATTAAGGACATGACTCAAGTGGTAATTCTCTTGTATAGCAAGCACAAGGTCTGATTTTAACCCCTAGTACATTAAATAAGTAAATATTTATACATTTAAATAATTAAATTGTATAGAAATAAGTCTAAAATAAATCTATGAATAGAGTATAAACAAGATTAATGGAAACTAATATACCTAGCCAGGAAAGGAACCATAGGCCTATGTCTGATATAGTTCAAGTAAAATACTACAAAGCTAAAAGTTTACTGTAATTTTATCTTAAAATCTACTATAGGAAACCTAGAAATAAAATACTTTGCCACATATGAAATCCACGCTGTTTCCCAGTATAACTCCATTTTCACTCCTTTGATAATTCCTATCCTTAGAGGAATAAATCAATTTTGGGAAGACATATGACTCAAAGTTCCCAGAATTAAAAGGATAGTACAATATAGAGCAAATTTTCTTCTATTTATTTATACTCCCTTTCCTCAAAAATTATTTAAAGTACTTCTGAAAAGCATGCAGGCTCATGAAACAGAATTGAAGTGTCTTGTGAGGTCAAGTTTAGGTTTTCCACATTTACCTTGGAACCAGTTGCTCCAATTTCACCTTTGGGGCCTTCAAGACCTTTATGACCCTGAAAAGAAATTGGTTAGTATAGAAACGATTTAATTCTGCAAGTAAACACTTAAATTTACTTTAGAGCTAACACATAGGTAGAAGGTTCATATAATTAGAAAATATGAGCTACAACTTCTATATCCATGAATAATTAGCAAGAAATTGAATTTTTTTTTTTTTTTGGCCAGTCCTGGGCCTTGGACTCAGGGCCTGAGCACTGTCCCTGGCTTCCTTTTTGCTCAAGGCTAGCACTCTGCCACTTGAGCCACAGCGCCACTTCTGACCGTTTTTTTTTTCTGTATATGTGGTGCTGGGGAATCGAATCCAGGACCTCATGTATACGAGGCAAGCTCTCTCGCCACTAGGCCATATCCCCAGCCCCAGAAATTGAATTTTTTAAAGAAAAAGTGAATTTTTTTAATGTGATGTACTCTCTAGTTAGACCTATGATGTACTAAAAATGTTTACTAAAGTACTACAGAATTTTTTCTACTTATTGTTCTCTAAACAGTGCAGTGTAACAGCTATTTACTTAACACTAACCTTACAGTTTGGATTCAAGGTAGACTAGAAGTAACTATAAATACATGACAATATTTTCGTAATTTATACACAAATACTGTGGCACTATATGTAAGGACTGGAACACCTGGTGGATTTGGAGGTTCCTGTTGGGGAGGAGATCCTAGAACCAATTCCTCTGGACATGGAGGAGCAGCTGCATTTTGTAACTAGAACAACAGTAAACATTCTGATCTACAGCTCATCTATTCAAAATGCAGACATATCAATGAATATTAATTGAATGTCAGAATTGCTTTCAGAGAAACAGGTAAACTAGAGACAGAGAGAGGGATTTAATATGTTTACTCAATATATGCTAGCTACATATTAAATATTCTGATTTATAACTGAAGTGCTCTGTTGCCTTCCAAGTCTGTGTTAACTGGGCATGTTCCATGACCTTGTACACACTACTCGAATCATGTCACATGACACATAGCCAAAGCAACAGGCTAAGCTTTTCTCACTCATGTATTCTCCTTTGTAGCACAGTATCCAGTACATAGTAAGAGCTCAAATTATTTTTCTATGACCCTACAGCACATTCTCTAAAGAATCAAAGAAATTAAAAACAAATGTAGAAGATCATTGTGATTTCAACTGACAAAGGGGTCATTAAGACTGCAAAAGATCCCTCATCAGACCCAGCTCAGTAAACCACAGAACCCGAGAGGCTTACAAGGGATTCAACTTACTCGGTGACCCTTCAGGCCTGGAAGACCCGGAGCCCCAGGAAAGCCTCGAGCTCCCTGGAGACAAGGAAAAATGCATAAGACATTTTAGAGTAATTATTATGAAAAGGAAATAACATACCATTTCCTAAAAATTATCTGATACACAGCTTTTCACCAATAAACTATAGAAAAAAAAAGAGTAGTATGTTCCATCTGTCAAAATATCTAGAAGATCAAAATTTTGCAAAGCAAAACACTGTTAAAAATGGAAATATGATTACATAACAGAACTGTGACTTACAAAAAGATATAGATTAATAGTAGCTAGTGATCTGATACTACTGATTTTCAAATCAGTTAAAATTTTTAAATGGTATAATTGCTATTATTATGAGTTAGAAACAACTAAAACAAGAAAACTAAATCCATGTAAAGGTTTAAGGAAACAATTCAGAAAGAAGTTTAAGTGAAAATATACTTTCTTTCCTTTATATTATGCTTCATGTTAGATTCATGCTTTTGTACAAAGCCAATATTTTTCATTTCTTCTTTTTTTTATTACTTCTGATATTGGCAGGAGATTATGATAGCATAGTGTTATTCAGATTTTTTAAATGAAATGTTCACAACAGCCTACGCAGATTTAAAATCATCCAACAAACAAAACAAAAAAAATAAAATATCCAACAGAAAGCAAGGTCAGGGAATATATTATTAATTTGGTTGATTTGGTTTCTTGATTAAGTAATTACTAAATTTTTCCTAATCCTTTGTATTTGTTACCAAATTATATTAAATTAAAAAACATAGAAATACACTAGAAAATCAAATTCAGTGATATGATTATTTCAAAATGGTCCTTGAATTTTTTCTTTGTACTTTTTTAAAACTAATAATGACCCATTGACTTACATGCTCTTTCTCATTGACTACATTAATTTGGCTTTCTATTGAATTGCTATTACTACTGCCACCAGTAAAACTTGTACCTTTATTGCACAGATTTGAAGTATCAACTATTGTAAGTTTTCAATAATTTTATTACCCTTTATATCTTCCACTCTTAGATTTATATTTGATGAGTGATTTTGAAAGGATAATCATTGGATAAACATTTGAATGAAGAAATGTCTTCATACTCCACATGCATGCAGCTATAAGACCTGAACCTTTCCAAAGAAACTTCTAGCACAATCTCTCACATATGAGAAAATAATTTAACTCCATACATCATAGCTTTCACTCACTGTTTTCTGTATAATGAATTAGCAACTGAATAAATGAAACTCATAAAATAAGATCAAAGCAATAATTCCCCTTTGAATTCTTGCAGGGAAAATAATGCTTTGAAAGTAACCCAGTAAAGGTACATCAAATCATGATGTTTGAACAAATAAAGTTCTGCTAATTCTGTTTATGTAACCATGTTTAAGAATTCTTTCAAGTTAAGAAATTCCTTTAAGTTTTTTTTATTGCATTCCTATTTTACTGAGATTATTCTCCCTACCCCCCTAAAAAGATAAATCGGTGCACACCCATCTAAGCTTATAGGGGAATTAGTGAGCTATGTTGTTCAGTTTTTAATGTTCTGTGAGGAAAATTCTCTCGTGATTACACATCCTTCGCATAACAAGAGAATGATCCAGATGCACTAATGCTCATAAAGAACTCGCATTCTGCTGACCCAGGACTGTCATCACACACAATCACATCCTGCTGCACTGAGCTCGCAGAGAGCATCTGCACTGTGCTGGCTAGGCACCTTTTCTCCCTGTGGAGGGCCGCACTGTGAGTGAGCGCAAAAGTACAACCAGCCACAGGAGGCTCAGGCCAAGAGCTGTTGAAAAGCACATCTGTGCTAATGGTTACACTTCATCCCTTTGCCTGACTTTTTGTCCCAGGCTGATGGGGTGAGAAAGAGAGGGAAGTGGGATGGAGGAACTGGCTTTCTATGTCAAACAAAGTAATCCATAGAACTATGTAAATCCCTTTTAAAGATGAGCATTCATTTTAAAAAATATATTCTTGATGTGAACCTCACCAGTTTTCAAAAAGTAAACTGAAAGTAATGTAGTACAACAGATAATTATGCATCGTAGTAGAAACATTAGGAAACTATAGGAATATGAAGTTTGGACCAGCTTAGAGACCCAAAGCATAATAAAGCAATAGGAAAAGCTGCAAGAAGATTTTTGCTTGTGTATCATGCTCTAATTTTCCCCTATCCCAGTGTGGCACACCCGCAAGAGGGCTTAGTGAGAGAAGATGGACAAATCAGTTCAGAGAATGTTTCCAGTGGCTTTGGTCCTGTTGTCCCAGAACTATTCCTATAGTAAGGTCAAGGAGAAAGAGAACAGCTGTTAGGAAGCCTGGCAATCAGTGAACTTTCATAAAAAGATTTCGTGGCCCAGAATATTAATCAAAAATTTCAGTCAACATTAGGGTTTGGAAAGCAAACAGGCATCCTGTCTACAAATTCTTGTCCCTAGCTGATTTTTTTTAAAAGCCAACAAATTCTTTCACACTATTGTTTTATACTTGTGGGATAATATAAAATAAAAACAAGCATGAATAAGGCTTGGGTGCTATGAATTTTAAATAGGCTGATGACTTCTAAACAAAATCTTATTTTATACAAATTTGATATGTGGTTTAGAGAGTGTCCATGTTTGGTGAATATATAATATTAATTATATAGTGCCACTAAAGAGCAGGGGATTGGAATTAGCTATAAATCTGGCAAAATGTCCTACCATACTTTACATTTTGACAAAAGAGAACACTACATGGTTGTCACATGTACTTAATGTCTAATCACACATGCACATGATGAATGCAGAGTGAATTCCTATGCTCTCCACTTTTTGAAGTTTGCTTTGTATCATTGTATAGATGAAGATACACTTACCGGTGATCCTGAAAATCCCACTTCACCGGTATTCCCATTTCTTCCAGGTTCACCCTGTATGGGAAAAAAAAAATGAGGGGATTGAGTATAGAAAAAGTAACTGTTTGTCTCCAAGTCAAGGTGACAAATAAGTTACATGAAGACAAAAAAGGAGTTTTCTATACAAAGGCTATGTGTAGTTAAGAGTGTTTGTGTATGTCTGTAATTGCTGCTATTTATGAGGTAAAAGCAGGAGGAGTATGAGTTCAAGCCTAGCCCAGGCAAAGTTAGAGAGTCATTATTCAAAAAGAAAATGCAAAGGCAGAAGACAACTCAAAAGGTAGAGTGCTTGAATAACATGCTTGAGGCACTGGACACAATCTTCATCATTGAAAAAAATCATGTGTGTTGCTCCTATTTGTGAGAAAAGGAAGGAAGAAAGGAAGGAAGAAAGGAAGGAAGGAAGGAAGGAAGGAAGGAAGGAAGGAAGGAAGGAAGGAAGGAAGGAAGGAAGGAAGGAAGGAAGAAAGGAAGGAAGGAAGGGAGAAAAGAGAGAAAGAAACAAGGAAGGAGGGAAGGAAAGAAATAAGCAAAGAAAGAAGGAAGGAAGGAAGGAGGGAGGGAAGGAAAGAGGGAGGGAAGGAGGGAAGGAAGGAAGGGAGAAAAGAGAGAAAGAATGAAGGAAAGAAGGAAGGATGGAGAGAAGGAAGGAGAGAAGGAAAGAAATAAGGAAGGAAGGAAGGAAGGAAGGAAGGAAGGAAGGAAGGAAGGAAGGAAGGAAGGAAGGAAGGAAGGAAGGAAGGAAGGAAGGAAGGAGAAAAAAGAAAGAGAGAGAGGGAAGAAGGAAGGAAAGAAGGAAGGGAGGAAAGAATAAAGGAAGGAAAGAAGGAAGGAAGGAAGGAAGGAAGGAAGGAAGGAAGGAAGGAAGGAAGGAAAGAAGGAAGGAAGGAAGGAGAAAGAGAAAACGTATGCCAATAACAGCTTGAACTCGGGACCTTGAGCTCTCACTTACTTTCTGGCTCATAGCTGAAGCTCTACCATATATATTTATGCTTCCACTCTAGAATGTGGATGGTTAATCTGAGATAGAAGCTAACAGACTCTTCTGACATGGCTAGCTTTGAACTCTGATTCTCCAATACTTTTCTGAGGATGGCTAGGATTACAGATGTGTGAGCCAGTGATGCTAGCTTGTTGTTAGACATTAATCTTTAATTACATATTATTAAAGTAAAATCTATAGTTGAATCTTAACCTTAATTAAAAATTAGTAAATTACTTTTTTCAACATTTGAGAACCATATTGGCACTGTATTACTAAGACAGCCTTAGAATTCCATTTAGTCCATGACTGTGTAAAAATGTATTGCCATCAGAACTGAACATTTTTTTTTCAGTTCTAGTGATGTAAAAGATGTTGCAGCTAATGTAAAAATTCTATTATCTCAACAAGAATTTTTTTTTAATTTTTGGTGCTGGTTCTGGGACTTAAGCTCAGGGCCAAGGCACTGTCCTTGAGCTTTTGTGCTCACGGATAATGCTCTACCACTTGAACCACAGTTCTAATTCAGGATTTTTGATGGTTAATTGGTGATAAGAGTCTCACAAACTTTCCTTCCCAAGCTGGCTTTGAACCATAATCCTCAGATCACAGCTTCCTGAGTACCAAAATTACAGACATTAGCCATTGGCTCCTAGCTTCAACAAGAAATTCTCATGAAAATCTTGGGGAATGCAGGAGAGAGAGACAACCTAAAGATTTAATGTAACCAAAAGGAAGAGCCTTTTTAGACTTTCATGAAGTTTTATTTTTAGGTCTCCAGTTGAGATACACTTTACTCAAAGACAAAAAGGATAGGATATTGAAAGGAGAGTTAATGCAGAACATTCATTTAACACTGCAGCCCCTCCTTAGTTTCTTCAAAATTCCAAAGCAAATTGAAACAAAGAAGCTTACATCTTCACCAGGCTTCCCAGGAGGGCCTTCCGGTCCACGTGCACCAATTGGACCCTGGTAATAAAATAAAACAGGCACAGGTACATTTTATCTCTTTCTGTCTATAATATAAAATATAAGTGAGACAATAAAACACATCAGAGAACAGTCTTGTTATTCATTTGAATTTTTGCTGTATCCCTCAGATCATGTGCTCATGTGCTCAACAGCAGTAAAACATGTATATTAGCCCACAACATAACTTTCTACTGTCTACTGGCCAAAAATACTTTGAATTTAAATATTCTGTCTGACATAAGCAAGTGATAGCTAAGCACAGTCCATAAGATAGCAATCCCAAGGTGTATATTCATTTTTTTCTACATTACAAAGGACCTGGGAAAGTAAGACCGGTGATGTCAGTATAAGAGTGGGCCTATATTGAACCGTGTGTACATGCTTACTTGACATTACCATTGGTCCAGGTTCGCCAGGTTCACCAGGAGGACCTGCTGGTCCTGTGCCTCCCTGAAATTGAAGACATGTGACATGTGAAAACCAAAGAAAAGCAAATGCCAAATCTTTTACCTTCTGTGCCCTCTGTCATATATAATATGGAGTCTAGTCTTTCCTGATGTATGACTTTTAGTCAGTTTATAATTCACTTCCCTAACCTGTAAAGGACAATCACAAGTTCGTTAGATTGTTGAGGTAATTAGTATATATTTAAAACAGTATAGTACTAGCAGAGTGAATGTAGCATCAGTCATCATCATTACTCCCATATCACATATTTCACCATCTTCAATAAGCTTCAATAAATTCTACAATGTCTTGAGTAAAATACTCCAAATATGATGACAAGATAACCTTTCCTGGGAACAATTACTTGATAGTGCCTGTTAAATGACTATAAGTAGTAAAAGAATTCTGTCACAAGTTTACTGCTATTTGATAGGCATAGAAAGAAAGTGTACAATATTATATTTTTTCAAATATAATATGGAATGATATGTATTATTACAGATAAAACTCAGGGTAGTCATTCTACCTGGAGATGGCCGCTTATGTTTTAATTGCTTACATTTATTATTAAATTATGAGGTTTTTTATACTGGCAGAAAACTATGAACTGTTCATTCAAAAGCAAGAGGCACATTTTTAGGAATTGGAGGTAACTCATATAAAGAAATCAAATGATAAAAATGTAGCACCATGAAGAAACTTTGATGTGAATACTGTATATATGAATGAGTAAAAATGATTTAATACAGCCCAATCAAATTGGGTGTTACAATTATATAATTCTAAAGGCAAGCCCCAAACAATCATATTACATGGATCTTACTTATACTTTTAGTTTTCTTGACTACAGTATATAATCTTGTTACTTCAACCAAACAAACTTACTTGTTGCCCTTGTAAACCTTGAGGTCCTCTTGGGCCAATAGGACCCTTAAAAACAAATGAGAAGAAAAGTTGTGTGGCATTCACAACAATTAATAAATTTAAAATATAGTATCAGCTTTAGAATCTGGAAGAGCAAAGCTTCAAAAGACAAACTTGATGACATTCTATCTCTGAACTCATCTGGAAAGCAGATAAATGCTAAGAGATTAAAGCTCAAATAACATCTGGGAAAACTTATACATACTCTTAGTGTCATAAAGAGAAATAAACAAGATGCCTGTATACACCCTATCTCTTTAAGAAAAAAACACTCTCATGTGTATAGTGCAGTTCTTTTAAACAAGAACATCTGAAGAGAGGAAAATTTTGGCATGAGTAAGGCAGTTATCAAAAATCCTGGGTAATGTTGCAGCTTTACAGCAGATTCGTATCAAGGAACCCACTTAAATGTAAAGTTTATGAAACCAACAATAGTGATTGGATTATTTTCAGTACTGGTTTAAAATGATCTAGGGCACTGAGTTTCCTAGATTATTTTTTTCTTGTACATAGAGTGTCTGTTAGAAATTTTAGCAGAGGCTTTCCTCATTTAAACAGTAAATGGTTAAATGGAGCTATAATAAAAGAAAGGAAAGGAAACAAAAAGGCTTAAAAATATTCAGTACTACATATGACTACAACTTTTTAATTGTCAGGCTTTGTAAAGTAAACATGATGTAAATCAAGTTTATGTCATAAGAAAAACAATTTTATTTTGAATTGATCAGGTATTTTGTCTAGAATAAGTTAAACCTTTTAAAATATGCAATATGTAAATGAAACTTCAAATAGATAAAAAAATCAGCAATCTCAGAAAAACATGACTTATAAGCGCCAAATTACCACATTCATAGGAATTTTAAAAAATATATAGATAAACAATGTTTAAGGTATTCTGGCCTTAATTATGAATGAGAGCTATGCATGAGGTCTGACTTTATTTTTTAAGGCCTGAAATTTCATTAATCTGTAATGATATAAGGGAAAGAATATGGAAGACTCAGTTTTAAAAGTGTTAATTCATTCACTGAGATTACAGTCTTCCAAATACTCAGGTATTTGCCTCCGCTCCCCCCCCTCCAATGAGCTAAGTGTTCAAAAATGATGAAGAGGTCCTCTTCTAGAGAACCTCACAGCTGCTGAGGTAAGACATCCAGAGAATATTGAGACATATAAAAATAACAAAATTGTAGTGTTAAAATAGCACTCATTTCAAATCTTTGTCAAAATAACATTTCCATAACATTGTAAGACTGGATCTCTAATTTATTAAAGAAAAATTTTTGTGTGTGTGGTGGTAACAGTTATATGCCTTAGAATCATATCTTTTTCAAGAATTAAATAAAATACACATAAAGACCTTCATTAATGTCTGTGTATGCTTTGCACAGCTGATTCAAACTACACTGGGATTTTAAATGAATACATAGTAACCACTGATAAGCTGGATGGATGCATGTATGCATGCATGTGTGCATGGGTCTATTATTTCTTTACAGTAACTCAAGTTTCTTTTTCTGTCCTTTATAACCAGTGCTGTTTACAGTATGCTTACCACAGATCCAGGCATGAGTCCGACTTGACTCCCAAGTCCAGATTTTTCATCTAACCCAGCCATTTGAGCTGAAAATGGCTGTGAAAGCAAAGTGTTGACATTATTTCCACAGTAAAAGATGTAAGTCAACATTCTTTTTAAATTGCAAAATGCATACTTTATGTAATCCTTATAGAATGATTCTCCTAAGAATCATTTTAAATATTTCACTTTGAAGCATGATGAAAGATTCAAGCTATTTTTTAAGTTGTATGCTTTATTTTTTAGATTTAAAAAATTTTATTGTAAAGGTGATGTGCAGAGGGGTTACAGTTACATAAGTTAGTCAGGTAATGAGTACATTTCCTTTTGAACAGTGTCACCCGTTCCCTCATCCTCTCCCAGTTTTTCAACTCCTGACTCCCCCCACCCCAAGTTGTATAGCTCCCTTCCAACTTAGTGTCTTGTAGATTTCATTGTATGCTTTTGATGGGCTATTCTTCCTTAGAGCACTTTTTGAAGCATGAAATTTCAAAACAGCTGCAATGGAACAAAGATCTGACACCTAATAAAAGCATGGGTCATGCCAGCTAGTACTCAGTCTAATAAATTTCCAGTTTAAACCTCTTTATCTGATTGTCCTCCATGATTAGAGTACACCAAACACTAAAATGAAGCCTAAAAGATGCCTTTAAACATTTGTCCTAAAGATGCTAGATTTCATATATAACTATTGGAGTCTATGCTTCTTTCTTTGTTAAAGGAGTTTTACCTATTTTTTCACATTAAAAAAAAAACCCCTTTGGCAAACAAACTGGCCTAAACTGTTGACTTACAATCCAGTAGACATATAAATTTCCAGATTATATTTGTATGGACTGGGTGTATTTTTTTCAAGAAATTAGGCAGTTTCTTCCACAATCAATTGAGAAACATAGTTATTTTTTGTAAAACAAAAAATGATAATCAGATATTATAAGGTCCCTTGTTATACTATGCAATGTAAGACAAAACGCTTTATACTTATTACACTAAGAATTCAAATGGGACCACTGAAATATTTTATTATACTTCAGGTAGGAAACTAAAATTTAAGACATAATAAGGTAGCATTCTTAATGTTGATATGCCTTAGTTATACAATACTCCTCTGAAAGGCTCATATGTTAAATGCTAGATCCTCAGTGCGGAGTTCAAAGGTAGCCCTTTCAGGAAATGATTGGACAGGTCTATTCTTTCATCAATGAAGTCATATGATAGTAGATTCATTACTTGATGTCATTATTGGGATGCAGTGGAAATTTTCAGGGGAGTAGAGGCTAGTGGTGGAAGTCAGTTATTGGGAAAATGTGTTCTTGAGGATCTATATTTTGTCCCTAGCCCTGTCTTTTGCACTTTCTGCTTCGTGGCCACCATAGCTTTGTTCTACCATGTCTTTTGCTCTCATGTTCTCAGAAACAATGGGACCAGTGTTCCTGGATTGAAACCTCTGAAACCACAAGCTAAAATAGTGTTTGTCATAATGTCAAATCATCTAAAACTAATTTCTCATACAATGGTCCTCTCATACTCATCAGTGCAGATGTGTCATTCTCTCGGTTAGAAAGTACGATGCTGATTTTGTCAGCATTATGAGACTGGGTTATGAGAGAAGCTTAGAGTCATATCTCTCCTTTAGTTCACTCAGCAAACAATGTTGGCTGGTCCATTAAAATCCATACAATGA
The DNA here is from genome assembly GCF_023159225.1 of Perognathus longimembris pacificus. Classification (NCBI taxonomy): domain Eukaryota; kingdom Metazoa; phylum Chordata; class Mammalia; order Rodentia; family Heteromyidae; genus Perognathus; species Perognathus longimembris. The sequence goes on along the minus strand of NC_063164.1, from coordinate 38,483,224 downwards.
ACAAAATTCACAGAGTCCACAAATGACATAGAGAGAGAAATTTTGAAAAAAAATTGAGAAATTTTGAGAAAATGCCATTTTCCAACATTTCTCTCTACATCCTTTCATTATATTTCATAGTAGGGTAGTACCCGATTCACATTTCAGTTTCTGAACTGACTTAATAAAAAATCATAATGACAAACTTATAACTGAATACATTATCCACATGGGCCATTTGGCAGTGCACACAACTCACCCGGCTCATGCCATCTGGTCCGGGGTGGGAGGGATGTCCTGGAGGCCCTGGAGCACCGGGTTGACCTGGAACACCTGGTTCACCATCTATTCCCTGAGGACCACGGGGGCCCTAGAAAAACAAACCCAGGGAAATCAAAACCCATTATCAAGTATGTATTTAGCAGAAAGCTAAACTCACATACTTCTTAAAGGCAATTTTGATCATCAGCTACATCAACACTGTTGATTTTGCACTGATCAGACTTTTCATTATAGGGCATAGTCTAGGTAAGCATTATACTTCATGTGGTAAATCACCAGACATCACTTTTCTTAGAATAGTTTAAAAGTTGTATTCAATTTAGCAGCAGTCTGAGCCTTCTTGTTTGTTTTTTTTTGTTGCTCAAAGGTATTTAGAAACAAATTCTAAATTTACCACCTGTCTTTGATTACAGTTAACTATGAATCTGCATGTTTAACCACCCCCTCTCCCCAATTGAGGTCATCTTGATTGAAGCTGTGTGTTGAGTTTATATTTATTTCTAATTGCTTGATGCTTTGCATACTTGGTACATACTAGACATTCATTACATGTGTATTGTGTTTTCCCATTTCAATCTTTTTACTTTTAGTCTGGCACATATTATCCATTCCCACTCTGAAAAGTAGACAAGACCAATGAAAAATGAGAAGTAAAGGCAAAAAAAAAAAAAAAAAAGAATCCAGCCAAGTCTAGTTCTCAGAAAAGTGAGCAATGAATTCTAGTTGCCAAACTCCACCCTTCCAGCCCACATTCTCAAGGCAGTTTGGGGAATAGCCACATCCTCAATTCTAGTAAAGCTCAGTCCCCTAGCCTCACCATTCCCACAAGTCTTCTCAATATGTGCTGGGTTGTTAATGTTAAAAGAAATCTTAACAAGATTCAAAGAGAAAGGAGCAAAATGTTAATAGCACAATATTCTTTTTATCAGTAAGAGTGGGAATTGAGAGTAATCATGAATTAGTAATTAATAGGAAAAGAATGTCATGAGTCTTAATCAAAAGAGTGGCTACTGACCATGCACCAGTTCAAATATGATCTGATAATGCAGGTAGTCCAGGGCATATTGATACAGTAGAGAATGCAGTTTCCATATAATGGTATAATAGTTTGGGAAGAGTAGCATAGCAGTTATAACATCTGATTTTTTAGAAAATTATTTTATCAAAATCAAGCTCCATTCAATGCTGATGGCTTGAGCTTTTAACCCTAGCTTCTGAAAGACTGAGATCTGAAGGTCAGTTTGAAGCCAGCTTAGGCAGGAAAAAACCATAAGACTTTTATCTCTGATTAACCATCAAAAAAGCAGAAAGGGAGCTGCGGCACAAATGTGAGGAAAAAAAGAAGGAAAAAAAAAAAAAACAGCTCAGGGATATTGCTTACTCCCTGAGTTCAAGCCCCCGGATTGGCATGCACACATGTGTGCGCATGCACCCATACACACACACACACACACACACACACACCAGTTTTTGAGTCTTAAACCATAATTTGCTACACTTTCCCATTTTTACAAACTAGAGGTTAATTTTGATTGCTAGCAAGAATTTCTAGGTTATATTATATGGTGGTGGATATTCATGGAAATGCATGTCTTCCGTGCTAGCAAAGACAAACAATTAATCTGGCTTACTCATAGAGTCTTGTATGAAAAACATTTAATATGTTTTATAATATTCAACTGGTAAATGATAATTATCTAATATCACATACAAAAAATTGAGCTAAACATAATCTGAGATCCCAATGACATTTCTAAAAAATGTGGAAATATCTTTACCGTCTGGATAGGTGGACAATATTTTGAGTGATTGTAGTCATAAAGCTACAGTTCTCTAATTTCTCTAATATGTGATTAATGAAATAATAATCATATTTCTGTCTGATCTGGAGATAATCCACAATTTCTCTGACTTCAGGATCTGTATCTTCCCAGAATTGTCCTTACATAATTGGTACAATATTGTAGTCTTACACAAAATGAAGTTAAAAATAAAAAGAAGTTATGAAAATTTTCCATAATTATATGAACATAACCAAGACTACTGGAGATAAGAACAATTATAATACTGAGATTATAATTTTATAACATTAAATATTTAAAATAAATTATATTTTTTAAATACATTAACATACATTTTCGCATATTTTTCTATTTGCAAATGATCATAGTAAGGTAAAAAGTTCTATTTATTATCATTCCCTTCTATCCTTCAGCATGTCGGTCTGCAATCTACAATAACAAATAATTGTTGTTGACCACTAGGTGGCAACCTTTAAACATCCACAAGTACCAAAGAGTCATTACAGAATTGGAAACAACTTTCAGGTTCTGGGCTGACCAGCATTAAAACATACACACACACACACACACACACACACACACACACACACACACACACTCATCATAGGGCTTAAGTGACATGTGTAATCAGATCTCCTTGACTATCTCCTTATAGATTTTCAGTTACTATTGTAACCTAGACAATGTATTGAAGCCTGAAGGAGTGTAATGAAAAACAGCCCATTATGCTTATTGGCTGGTACTGAGAGCTTCACAAGATATTTCTATTTTAATTTCAATTTCAATTTTGCCTGAATTTGGAAATGCTGAGATTATCAGTTGTCACAATCTGAGAGGTGATGAAAGCATCTAGTAGGTAGAGATATATACAATATCTTACAATGTAAAAGAAATTATCTAAGAAACTGTGTTGTATATTATGACACTGATGCTCTGTTTGACAACACTGGAAGTAGGAAGAGGAAAGTCCTATCTATGATTCTAACACTACACTACATCTTGACAGCAATGGCATTAGTAGAGTCCTTACAGAAGGATTAAGAGCTGAAAGTAAGACCTCTTTTTTTTTTTTTTTTTTGCCAGTCCTGGGGCTTGGACTGGGGCCTGGGCACTGTTCCCAGTTTTTGTTTGCTCAAGGCTAGCATTCTACCTCTTGAGCCACAGAGCCACTACTGGCTTTGTCTGTTTATATGGTGCTGAGGAATCGAACCCAGGGATTTGTGCATGCTAGGCAAGCACTTTACCGCTAAGCCACATTCCTGGCCCGAAGACCTCTTCTATAGGTATTCTGTGATACAGGGCTGTAGGCTAGGAATCAGCCAGGATAGGAATGTTAACTTACCAAGAAAATCATCAATCACTACAATTCAAAAACAAATAACAACTTTTGAAAAGAAATACAGTGGTTAAGCCCTTGCTGTCACAACACTACTTGCTAGTATTAACAGAGGGACATATATATGTCCTAGATGGGATCTGCCAAGAGTTGTCTTACCACTCTTCACACATGCACACACACACACACACACACACACACACACGCATGCAGGCATGCATGCATGCATACCCAATTCACATTCTCTGCCTTGGTTCTAAACAAGATTAGCAAGTAAATTGCATCACACACTATATCAAGATAATAACAAAGTCATTTCCTCTAAATCAGGAAAGCCAATTACTCATGAGGAGAATTCTTTGTGCATTTAATGTAGGTGAGAGGTGGCTCCTTGATGCCTTCTGGGAACAGCATTCACACTGGCTTTCTTGGGACCCAGTGATAAAAATGAACCCTTGCCATCTACTTACAGGTCTTCCTTTGGGGCCTCGATCTCCTCTTGGTCCTTGAGACCCCGGAGGGCCCTGAAACAGTAAATGATGGTTATTTCTAGAAACATTTACATTTTGGGTGCTTTTATTTAAAATATTTGTTTGAAACAATAAAATTTAGGAATAGAAATATTACATATCTAATTCAACACAGTTAAACACTATGGGGGAACAAAGATATGCCCATACGAAGGTATGTGCCCATAGGAGGGTGTTCTTTTTAACAGAGAAAGTCAGAGCCTGCAAAGAATTATAGCCTCACAAATTTCAATTAGGTAAGTATGTTAATTTGACTAATAATCACACCTTTTAAGGGTGTTTATAGCTATCTTATGAGTATAAAAACTTGAGAGTATAAAAAGCTCCCTAAATGTACAGACCTCAAATGATCAATTATCTGGGAAATGTATGAATTCACATTGGCAGATGATAGCATAGAATAGTCATCAAGTTTCAAATCCTGATTAAAGCAGTGGAAAGAAAAGCCTTGTAGTCCATGACAGCTGTGCATTTAATCATAATATTTTACTTGACTTAAAGTATATATTATTTCCACTGTATATTTAAGACCAACTTAAATTTTCAAATCATAGTTTCTATTATTCATTCCTCAAAAGGGAAAACAACAGCTCCTTTGCTAACATGGTGTTCCTATGAAGATATCTTGAAATGGCTTTTCCCCCACTGGGAAATGATGTTTCTGGGGTACGGTGAGTGGTTATTACTCTTCAAAGAGATTTTGTTGTTGTTATACTGTCCAGGTTGGCCTCAAATTCCTGGGCTTGAGAAATTAACTTTTCTTAGCCTATTGAGTAGCTGGAAATCTAAGAATACATGCAAATGTTTTTCAACAACATTGTTTAAAAGCAAAAGCATCTCAAGAATTAATGTAGGCAGGTTCAAGCTGTATTATTATTTTACTTAAGTTGATTTTGTGTATTTTAGTTTTTACATAAGGGTAAGGCAGGATGATACATATCTGTAATCTAACTACTAGAGAGACAGAGATGAGAACCAGGTAAAAATTTAGTGAGAGGGCTGAGACTGTAGCTTACTGGTAGAGTGCTTGCCTAGAATGAATGAAGCCCTGAGTTCTATCAGTACCATATAAACAGAAAAATCTGGAAGTGGTGCTGTGCCTCAAGTGGTAGAGTGCTAACCTTGAGCAAAAGAAGCTCAGGCACAGTGGCTAGGCCCAGAGCATAGTCCCCAGGACTGGCAACAACAACAACAAAAAATACACACACACACACACACACACACACACACACACACACACACAGTGAGGCTTGATCAACAAACAAGCTGATACAATGGTAGATAGTATCATGCCTATAATCCAGCTATATAGGAGGCAGAGGCAGGAGTCTATCCCCAAGCAAAAATGTGAGAGCCTATCCACAAAAAACAAAAACAAAAACAAAAATGAGTGGGTTATGAAGAGCTGGCCTACCAGTAAAGTCCTAAATTCATACTTCAGTACCCCCAATACATAAATATATTAGTAAATTACTGAATAAGATATGCACAAAGTATGTGTTGGTGGTATTGATTGTATTGTCTATGCATGTATTGTCCACCTACATACCTATATATTCTGCAAATAATCCAAACTGGAAAAAAAAAAGTTATCTAAATCTAAAAATCACCACTTCTGTATGTAACTTCTCAACTTTTACCGCAACATGTGATTTATACAAATCATAGTAATCCTCCCTTCATCACAGTCAGATAACAAATATGTCCTAATTTTAATAAATAAGGTCAACAAATGGCATGGTTTTTCATAAAACCAGTAGCAAAACTAAACAGATGAGGAAATTTCAGTCAATTTCTGTATGAATAATAATTTATTACTGCAAAGAAATGCCCAAACTAGAAGATGATTCAAGACAAAATGGTTTAAAAACAAGGTTTTTTTTCATGTATTCGGTTTTTATTTTTGATACCACAGCAATGAGGATCTGCAGTATCCTAATGAACACAATGGCAATGTGAATTGCAAGCAAAAATACTTACTGCTGGGCCTGGACGACCGCGGATGCCTGTTACCTAAACAACAGCAAAATGTAATTGTAAAGATAAAGTCTCCACAGATATTCAGAAATGTCAGTGGTCAAACAAATAAGTACAATTACAAAATCACAAAAAAACACCATTTAAAAAAAAATAATGGATGTTATTCATTGATACCATTTCTTTTGTGAATTACAGGTTATAATATTGTCTAATTTAAACTCTACTACAGAGAAGGAAAAGCAATAGAATGATTAAGTGCAGCAATGCTGGAGCCAAGAGCCCATCCAAGTCCTGACAAGAACTGAGGGCTTGTTTTTTTCCTGTGCTTTTTGTTTCCTTGAAGGCAAACTTAAAGGTAAAATGGTGATTCTGATAATGCAATAATCTCCCTCATAGAATTGCATAGACAAATAAATGTAAAACATTGGCACTTATGATGTAATAAATTCCTGTAAGTGCCTTTACAGAAAGAAAAACAAAATGAGTGATTTAAACGGTAGATATTCTTTGTGAAAAAAAAAGCAGATTTAAAGGTGAAACAAAAATGTAAATACTGCCAAATAAAATTTACATTTTGCACCTATAGACTGATAACTCCTTTGAAACATATAACAAAGGTGATTGAAAACCTTTATCATATTTTATAAATAGTTTCAGATCATCTACAACTCTATAAACTTTTAAAAATTGTGAGGTAACATGCAGTATTCACAAGGACCAAAAGATGACTTATTTCCCAGACATTGAACATAAAATTGCTATACTATTCCTTATATTACTCTCCCTATTTGTGAAACCACCATTGTGTACCCTTAGTCGTGTGAACCATTAAAGTTAGACTTATAGAACATTGTAGTACTAAGTACTTAAAACTATTTTTCTTTGCTTATGTTATAATAAAGCTTTGTGTATAAAATAATTAATTTTCTTCTTAATAGAGTAAAAATAACAAAAAAGTGCATTATACTTATGTTTTAAAGCACTTTATTTACATGTACTTACAACAGGCACTAATCCTGGTTCTCCTTTTTGTCCCTATGAAGAAGAAATTTGGTTAATAATAGTAACCCATGTAAACACTAGGAAATTCTATTAAGTATAAAAAAAATGAGAAAAAGTTAATGATCAATTGTTAGGATACAGAGTCATTTGTCATTCATGAAAAAAAAATCACTCATTTGATATACAAGACCTAAAGTTAATCAATCTAACATAAAACATGTTAAATTGTTAAACCAGTTTTTACAGGAAAAAAAAAGATAGAGGAATAGTTGTAATTAAGTATTTTGTCTTTATAGAAAAATTACCTTTGAAAAAAATCCAAAGATATAAAATGCAAGAAAATGTGCAAGACATTAGATATATTTGGAATTCATACTTTTATTATATGACACAACATTTTTAGCCACTTGAGATGCCATTCTTCAGGTATTGTCTTGTTTCTTATAAGCTTATAGAAAAACAGAAGAGAGAAAGCAGGCAACTTTTGTCTCTCTGGGCATGACTTACATCACTTAACATAATTTTCCAGGTCTTTCAATTTCTTTTAAAAAAGGCACAATATAATTCTTTCTAACAGATGAATACAAATCCTTTGTGTACATATACCATATTTTTTAATCTATTTGTCTACGGAGGGGCATCTGGGCTTAATCTATATCATGGCTATGGTGAATAGCGTACTATGTTGGTGGCTTTACTGTACCATGCTTTGTATTCCTTTGGATAAATGCTCAGGAATGGAGTTGCAGGTCAAAGGGAAGCTCTATGTTTAGTCTTTTGAGGAACTCCATACTACTTTCTAGAGTGGTTGAACAAGAGTATCAGGGTTACCTTTAGATCATATTCTCACCAGCATCTGTTATTATTTGTGTTCTTGATAGTTTATAAACTTTTATATAAAAACGTTGCGTGGTATGTAAGTGTATACAAATGTATTAACTAAAATATAGTAGATTCAAGGGAGAACTCAAACTGTAATTCCTTAGAAAGGCAAAGGCAAAGTTCAACAACATAAACACCAAGAAAATAGTACTTAAAGGGGTTAAAATGAGGTAAAAAGGAGAGGGGTAGACAATGAAGAGGAAAAAGGTGGAGGAAATGCAGTCAATAATGCAATTTATAGCCTCCAAAATTAAGAAATGTAAAAGAACGGGTGGGTTGGAAGAGATGGGGGAAAATGCTGAAAGGAGTGACATTGATCAAGATATATTATATTCATAAACTATTTTGTTAAATGACAGTTCCTGTGTACAACTACTCAAAGATAATTTTACAAAGGGGAGGAGCAAAAGGAGGGGAAAGAGGAAGAAGAAGAAGAAAAAGGAGAAATAACTATTTTAGAGTGAAATAATTATAATTTTGTAATTCTCAAAAATCTAAGAAAGATGTTGAAAAACAATCAAATAGGAAATAAAAAACAACTATGTACAAATAGTTAATAACAAAGTATAAATAGAAATAACAAAGAAACGTTAACAAATAAAGCAGATATAATAGGTGCTGATGGAATTTGACTGTTAGAACCTCAATTTTGGTATTTTCATTGCCTGATATCTAGCACATAGTCTAAATAACATTGGATGATTTATACCTTTATATACTTGTCTCTCTCTTTTTTAGATATCAATTTGTGTTGTTTTTGCATTTTGCCTTCAGTAGGTTTTGTACTCAGCAAGGCCATCATTGTGTCATGGGCTTCTTTGCTTTCTCATTGTAGCTCAGAGAAGTTCATAGTAAATTCTTCCTGAGTTTAACAAGTTCCAATAACATATTGTGGAACAATGTTTTTTATTAGCCAATTGAGAAAATGGGCATGAATTCAACAATCACACCCAAACCATGAGGAAGTAAGAGGAATTAGCTCTACTTTATTTAATTTCTCCTTTCACATATATTATACCCTCATCTGATTATAAAATCATGTGTTTTCATAGTAGAACATTATGAAAGTTGAGGAACATGCAAAAAAATCTAAATATCCTATTCAACACATGAGGTATAATCACTGCTCACAGTCATACAATCAGTTTTCCATGTGTCCATTCATTCTGGTTTGAATAATCAATACTACATTATTTAACCTTTAGGCTTTGCTTTCACTTATGCATTTGAAAAGCATTACAGTGAGTATCTTTGTCTGAGTTTATCTCTAATGCCAGAAGATATGTTTCTAGAATTTAAACATATGCTTAAAGAATATATATACATATATTATATATATATATATATATATGCGCTTTGGATCTGTCACCAGATTATATTCCTGGAAAGCACAATTTAATAATACATTTCAAATAGTATCTTATATCTCAAAATGTTTTATAAAGAAAAAACTTAATGATGTCATACTCTTGTTAATAGTAGGTTCAGTGTGAGAATATAAGTGACCTGATGGAAGCTGCTGATCTTAAGGTTGAGAGAAGTTGCCCTCCATAAGTAATAAATGTGAATTCAAAAGAGAGGAACAGCCCTATGAAAGTAGTTCCTGGGGAAAGGCAGGGAAAATTGAGGGAGAAGGTAACAAGTTGGATGTACTCACTGCCTCACGTATGTAACTGTAATCCCTCTGTAATTACTTTGACAATAAAAATAAATAAATATTTTTTAAAAAGTTAAGTTGAAATTAGCAACACAAGATACTGAAAGATAACCAATACAAGACAATATGAGGAAAAGTCAATCAAGGTAAATGGGCTTCAAAATAAAACAGGCTTATTTCTGCATTTCAGCATCTAATTTCTGGACTATTTTCCCTTTAAAAACAAAATAGAATAAAATTTATCCTTGTAAAAGATGTGTGTGTGTATGAGGGGAGGGAGTGGAAAGGGATTTATGAAGACACTATTGAAAAATTCTGAAATAATGCTAGCAAACAAGAGAGAAATTATTTTACCTGAAATGAGAAAAAAACTGCCCGCTAAAAGTACTATAAAAATTTTCCATCTTAAGAGACTCACAAGGAAAATGCAGATTTTATTGTTTCTATTTACGGGAACTGAATTCTCTAATATCTTTTTAAATTAAATTGTAATTTGTTGTTAATTCATATTATCTGTAAGAGATTGCATACCTAATTATCAATTTGGTATATTGAAAATAACTTTCAATAATTCTGTGATAGATCTTATCTTGGATATAAGCCACAGATATCAATATTTCTTTTAGCTGCTTTTATCAATACGGGTTTTTCATAAGTTAATTTATGTGAAAATGGGTATATCCAAAACTTTAATATACTTACTTAATTTTCATATTCACTGAAAAACATGTTCATGTGCTCAGATTTCAAATGTAATTTCTGAGGATTACACAAATTTATCAAAATATGCCAGGTGGATTTGCCATAGAGGCAGCCACACTGTTTCTCCTGTCTTCACAACATCTGTGCCACTGACAAAATGCAAATATTTTAAAGAAGGTGCCTACTAATTATTTGGGGATTAATATGCATAATGAAATAACTTTAGTTGATTGAAATCAATGTAATTATAAATTAAGAACAAAATGAATGATGACACTGCTCTGCTCTTAGATTTCAGAAGATACTTTGTAAAAATTGAAAATATGTAAAGCATGGTAAATTAGCAAGATTACTACCTTGAGTACAAGCCTCTCCCAGCTCTCATTCACTATCTTTAGAAAATAGAAGTCAATGACACAGCCTAGCAATTGCCTCTTTGGAAGTCATGCAAGCACTATCTGAAGGAAAGTTATTATTTCAGAGACAATTTAATTGTATTTATGTTCTTATTTTGTCTAGCTTTCATTTAGTTTTCATCCATGTAGGTTTCCTAAAACCAATCTGAAACTTGTAATTTTTTTTTCTTGCTTGGATATATAAGTTGTGACATAACATTGTGAGTCCTATTATTTTGACTTATACCTAAATCTAAATTGTTTACTTAAGTTTCTAAAAATTAGACACATTTCTGGTATTCCACAGTGAGCCAAAATGTGATGAACTAACCAGGACCTCTTCTTTATAACTTTTTTCTTCTGTTTCTCTTGAAGGTATAGCATTGTTTTATCTCATTACGTGAAAAATCTCTTTATTGAAGTTCTATTATGAGCAAATGTATGGAAAATTTAAATTAGTTGTCCACATGTCTCATGTATGCATATAGACAAAGAAGTAAATGCAATAGTTGTTTAACCAGGAAACTAAGACAATGGTAAGGAGAAAGAATTTATTCACTTAGTAGGAATACCATATCCAATTGACATGTGACCTAGCTTGGTAAGTATTCTAGGGTCATAGGACTAGAATATTATTGTCCTCATAAATGTAAACTTGTTTCCAGGATGTAATTCAAGTTACATAAAGGCAGAGAAAGAAATCCTATGTTTTAGAAGAAATTTAAATTTATTCTGAATCTTTTCTTCTCAATCAATGTAAGAGGTATTACAAATGTGAATTGGCATTGTTTAGTTCCTTCCTTTCTTCTTTTCTTCCTCCATATAAAGTGTATATTACCCACAGTGATAAGTGAAACACATACCAAAGTTAGTAAGACATATTTTCAGTCCCAATAGCATGCACAGCTTTCCAGTAGAAATGAGAATTTCAACAAAGTTGAGCATAAGCTGAATAGAAGTATTATGATGAACATAGCTGAATAGAAATAGTATCAAGTAGCAACTGTGTTTTATATGGTACTATGGACTTTTTAAAGGGTTGTAATTATTTTATTGCTCAGATCTATGCCAATAGCATTAGACAGGATTCTGATCATGAAAAAGAAGCTCTGCAAAATCAAACTTACCTTTCTTCCTCTACCTGCAAAAAAGAAAACACATGTGTTATTTTATGAATAAAGGATTATGAAAACTTATACAAGGTATTTACTTACAATCATATTTTTTTTGAGTAGCCAGAACTTAACAAATTATCATACCAAGAGGAGGCGGAACTGAAAAGTTGTTATGGATCAATGGTTCTGTGGAAAGCAAAGTACTGCATTTCTTTTGGAAACCCAGTCTGGGTGCTGTCCCTGAACTTTTGTGCTCAAGGCTATTATTGCTCTACGGCTTTGAGCTACAGCTCCACTTCTGGCATTTTTTTCTTTTCTTTCTTTTCTTTCTTTTTTCTTTTGGAGTTAATTGAAGAGTCTCATAGGCATTATTGCTTGGGCTGGCTTCAAATCACGATCTTCAGATTCCAGCCTACTGAGTAGCTAGGATTACAGGTATGAGCCAATGGTGCCTGGCTCATTAGCCCTCTTAATGAGTGGCACTCTTCCAACTATTTAGAGGAAACTGTATATTTTACGGTATTTTCAGGTATTTGCCACCAATGCTTCCAAATTGCTTTGTGCATAAGCATACAGACTTCTTTGATGACATGGTAGGCAGCTATAACATGTCTTATTTTTAGTTCTTCTTGTTAAAGTGGTAAGTTACTGTCATAGGTTTCCATACTCACAGACATATTATTGAATATTATATTTGTTGTTATTTGCAATGGGACTTTTTTCAACATAATGTCTTCATATTATCTTGATGATGATGTGTTTCATAAGCATTCAGGACTTCTCAAATAATCTAAAGTTTATTATTAAGCTCATGTATTTAACTGAGATACACAAATATGAGCATGCTTTCATACATACAAGCCTCTTTAGCATAGGTTACCTACCAAAATTTAGTAATATCTCTTGTTTACATTGTTCATGTAAATTATTTTATTGACTTACATAGCTAACATCTTAAGTGATCTGCATTTATAGAACAATATAGTAGAAGGTGCTTTGGCACTAAATTACATTTGAGCTGGGCAACGCTGGCTCATCCCTGTCATCCTAGCCTACTCAGAAGGCTGAGGATCCGCTGGGGATGGTAGCCAGCCCATGCAGGAAAGTCCATTAGACTATTAACCACCAGAAAACTGGAAGTGGAGCTGTGATGCAAAGTGGTAGAACACTCACCTTGAGCAGAAAAGCTCAAGGACAGTTTCCAGGCCCTAAATTCAAGCCCCAAGACTGACAAAAATAAAAAAAAACACCTTTTGGTACTTTAGAAAACAAATGTATTTTCTACATCTCTTTAGCATTAAATGACTTCACAGAAAATCTAAATCTATGTTCAAGGAACCAATCATGAATGTGTCAAGTAACAAATATTTTCAGAGGTATGAAATATTCCTAACTCACATGTAATGACTCAAAAGTGAATGAAAACAATTGGTATTTAAGAAAATAGGAATTTGTTGCCTGCTTCTATATAATGGTAGATTAAGGAATAGAGCAAAATCATGAACACCAGAAGTCATAAAAACAATTGCTCTAATTACCCATTCAACTGCTGAACCCTGTGAGCAAAGTCTCCATATTATAAAGGTATCACTGGCTCAGTTCTGAGCTAGCCCTTAGCATTCTTACCAAAATTATTTCCATCTCCACTTGTTCCTGGACACGTGGGGCAGCATTCATCAGGGGGTGTCACAGGGTTGGCACAGTTGGGCACTTCACGGCACTCTATATTGTCACAGAGGATGGCTCCATTGTCACAGACACAGATTTGGCAGGGGGAAGGTTTCCATATGTCCCTGTTTAAGTACATCTGGCCATTCTGTGTGCAGGCTATTTCTTCACCATATCCATCTAAAAACAGATGCCAACAAGAAGAAGTTAGTACTCTGAAATGCTGGAAAATGGAAAATATTTAAAACAACAAATTTTCCGTGGGTTCACAAATATTCTAGGCTTTATGTTAGGGGTACTCTAATAGAAAAAAAAATCTAGACTAAAAATTTTTAAAAAGTCCTTCTGAACAGACAAACAGATGAGCTTATTACATTTTTTTATTTACAAAATGATATGGAATTCATTATGAAATAATTATAATATTGAGATCATCCCCCCTAGTGGAGGAAGAAGAAAGTGATAGAAAAGAGACACGGGCTGTCTACAGCCATACCACCCTGAACGCAACCGATCTCGTTGGAAGCTAAGCAGGGTCGGGCCTGGTTAGTACTTGGATGGGAGAAGAGAGGCATGGGCATATTTTTAAACCAGAGTGATTCTTGTAAAATTTATTTATTGTTGTGCCAGTACTGGGTTGAATCCATTGTGTGGGTGCTTTCCCTTACATTTTTTGCTCATGGCTGGCATTCTATCACCTGAGACCCCGTTCCAATTCCAGGTCTTTGCTGGTTAATTGGAGGTCTGAGTCTTATGGATGTTTCTCCAGGGCCGGCTTCCAACCATGATTTTCAGATCTCAGTCTCCTGGTGGCATAGGCCACTAGTGCCCAATTAAGATTTTATTTTGAAGCTACAATTGCTCAAATGTGATATTAGTAAGGAGGAATAAAAATAACCAATTTTAAAAGGAAGAGTAAAAGAATAGTCCCAAAGAGAATACATAATCTTAGTATTTAGTTAAACTGACATGATCTTCAGGTAATTAAAATTTTAAATTAGTAATTTCTACATCAAGATGCAGAATACACTTGTGTATACTAAATACAATTTCACAAGAAAGATGTATGGAAATATGAAAATTATTTAAAATTTATTTCAGAAATAAAGTGAAAAAACATTTTTTATTCCATGGAAGAGATTTAAAATAGCTGTTAAACTAAAAGCATTTAATAAACTATAACAAACAAAAAAATTCACAGAAATGAGGTAATTATCTTTGTATCAAAGTTCATTAGAACTTACAACAAAACAATATTGCATATGATACCTGCCAACCACTTTTATTATATTTATATAAAAGTTTAAGAAAGATTGGGAAAATATTCACACACATATGCATACACAGTAGTAATAGTTGTAGTTCACATTAATATTTAGATTCATGCATTCTATGTTTAGTTGCAACTATTATGAGAAACATAATGACAGTATGCTCCAACACCAAGTAGATCACAACAGCCTTGCTTAAATGCTTCAGGCATTTCACAATTAGATTCACAATTCTTTTTCATCAAGGCTAAAAGTTTTGCTTTCCAATCCTTACACCAGTTGGTCCTGTTTTCTCATTCTTTTCTCTGCTCTATAGCAAGTACTTGCAGCTGACTCTTGTGGCTTATACAATTGTCATCTCTCTTCCAGTCATCACTGCCCTCCCTAAGTTAGGCTTCCTTCACTTAAATTATACCATCTCATTAAAGAAGACCCTCACATTCAACCATTCATTCGTTGCTACCATGTGTGATATGTAACAAATATGAAGAGCTACTGAAATGTGAACCAGACAAAATTCACTAATAATTAATGAAATATGTGTAATATTATCTATTCATTTTTATTTTTATCTCCTCTATGAGTCAACAAACTCCACAAAGTTAAGGACTGTAGGGGATGGCTATCCTGGCTGCTGGCCACTCCCATCTCCTTCTGGGTTCTACTGGAAGAGATGCCAAACCAGCCCCGCCTCTCTTCTAAGAGCACATGTGCCACCATGGCGCTGGCTGAGCCAAGAGGTCAGGCCTCTGTGGGAAGTTCCGTGACATCACCGTGATGGACAGTTCATTAGCTGATCATTAATACCCAGTTAGTCCCTCCTCTTCCTGCCGCCATTACTGTTATATAAACCCCTCCCTTGAATAAAACCCTTTGGAAGCCCGTTGACCATAGGACGGCTCCCCCGGAATCTCCGTGTCCAGTGTCTTCCCTTAAACGTAAGGGGGGCTGGGGATGTGCGGGGTTTCAGTAGCCCTATCCCAGCTCAGCTTAGCCCGACTGGGACACGCTCTGCCCTCCCGCCGGTGGGAGCAGCGCGCAGAGCTGAGTGTCCCTCACAATTAAAGGCTTGGCGTCTCCCCAGGGGAGACGTGGAAATTAAGCCCCACAAAGGACAACATGTATTTTGCTTAGTATTGCATTTCTGGTGTTTGACTCTTCATAGACTTTCCACTGAAGAAATACTTGTTGAATCAACAAGAAGATGGTAAGAAAAATAAAAGAAAAAGAAGAGGAAAGTGATGTTGGAAAAATCTAAATTATGGTTCACTAAATTGCATAGCATTAACTTTATACTTTATAAAATACAGTATTTTAAAGTATATTTAGAATCTATTTTAGAATGAGATAATTTGGTGTATATGTCTAATCAAATGGCAATGTGGAATTATAGATAAATATGATTCTAGTTTAAACAATATTAACTCAAGAATTAAACATACAATTTTTATTTACAGATTACATTAGAGTAAAACTACAAAACACTTTCAAACTGATTTCTATGTATTTGTGCTTCATATATTTAGTCTTTAATCACAAGAATTTGGTAAATAGAAATTTTCTTTCAAACACTATATTCATTTGTTCTATATACTAATTGATAAGGATAACATTAAGTTTGCTACTTGTTTTGTCAAAAGAATACATAGTAAATACTAATCATAATATTGGTTTTCTGTATGAAGTGCTACTATAGACAAAACAACAGGAAAATAAGTTTTATATTTTCATATGGTTTCTGGTATGGATATTTTGAAAACATAATCAGGTATATAGACATTGAATAAATAGCATGAGATTAGATGACATTTAATTAAATTAAAACAATGTAGTTCTGTGAAGAAAATGTCCCAAGTCAGTTTAAAACAAGGGTGTTTAATAATAAAAATTTCTTATTCATGGTCTTTGCAACCATGGTCCTTTGAACAATTACATTAAGAAACTAAATTAAATACAACTGTGCTCATTAAGTTTCATAATTAAGAAGGCAACTTTTTCTAAAAATTAGATATGCCAGCTTGGTTGGCTCTGTTTCTCTCTCAACTTGGACAGTAGCTGCTATGGGAGAGGTTACTGTTAAAAATATTTATAAGATGGTTAAACGAGTATGTACTCTGTGTAAAATCTTAGAAGCATATATACTGTGTTCTTTAAAATGAATATTTTCATTGTGAAGAATCATATAGATGATGTTCCATACATATAACCTTTATTTATGCAATAAAATAATCAACTATGCAAAATTGTATATACTGTACATTAAACACAATATTTAATTTTCTAATGTACATATTCTATTATGCTAACAAAAAGTACAATAGTGCAATAAAGTCTATTACCATTAATATGTTCTATTTTATGTAAATATGTCCTATTTCTGATAAAAATAGATATTACACAGTAGAAAGAAGATATGAAAAACAAAAACAAAATGGCATATGATAAAAGTTGTCATCTTGATGTCATTAAATTGTGGAAGAAACTCAGAAGATAACTTAATCTTGTTACCATTGTGAGGGGAAAAGTCACACTGTCCTGGTCCATTATTAACACATAAAAGAAACACTTTCTTCCTGAGGGTTTAATAACACTCATGACTTCAATGCAAGGGGCAAAGAAGTAGGTCAGTGAATTGCTTTCTTTAAATGATAATGTTGAAGGCTAGTTTTATCCTCTGATTCATCACTGGTCTCTTTCTCCTGAGAATATATCATTAAATTTAAAATGCTATGGAAATGAAGTTGGAATGCTTTTAAATGGAAAAGAAAAAGGAAAGCACATTCACGGTTAATCCTTTCTTCCCTTCAACTGTACAGCATCCACTTACATCATGGAGGGCACACTCAGTGATGGTCTGCATGTCTGGGTCTTTTTGTTTGTTTGTTTGTTTGTTTTGCCAGTCCTGGGGCTTGGAGTCAGGGCCAGAGCACTGTCCCTGGCTTCCTTGTGCTCAAGGCTAGCACACTGCCACTTGAGCCACAGAGCCACTTCTGGCCTTTTCTATATATGTGGAATCCAACCTAGGGCTTCATGTACATGAAGCAAGCACTCTTGCCACTAGGCCATATTCCCAGCCCTGGTCTGCATGTATTAAACTACATGTTGTGGTTGTGATTTAAAGGATTTGTTTAAGAAATATTTTGTACTACCTGAACAAAAAGCTCTAAAACCGTTTTACTGAGCTACTTACATTTTCTTTTCTTTTTCATTTGCTACTAATGTTTATCTTTCCTACAGTTTAAGAGAGCTGGAAGAACTAACAATATTTTTCACTCTTTTGCACTTGTGTGATGTTGTAATTTGCCTAAGTTTTGTCTGTCAAGCTACAGAATTTGTTGCCCTTTAACAAATGTTTCAACAAATTGAATCCAGTATGAAGTCATCCCCACAAAAATCCTGGCATGGATATCTTAGGAAGAGAAGACATATTTTGGCTAACCACATTTTACTTGAAATCAATTCAAATATCCTGTGCATCTCATATTTTTAATTAATTAATTTATTTTTTGCCGAAGTGATATAGAGAGGGGTAACAGTTTCATACGTAAGGCAGTGTGTACATTTCTTATCAAACTTGTTACCTCTTCCCTCATTTTTGTCCCACCTTCCTCCCTCCCCAATTCCCTTTCCCCTGCTCCACCTGCGCAAGTTATACAGTTGGTTTACAGCATATTGTAAGTATTGCTGTTGCACTGGTTCACCTTTTACCCTTTGTCTCTCCATTTTGATGTTCCCCTTTCCTCCCCTAGCTCCTATAAAAGAATATACACTATCCGGGGTATCAAAATCAGTTGCAGTGACATCAGGGATAAAACTCTGGAGAATAAATACAAAAGTAAATTACATATTTATAGTAAATTATAGTGAATGAGTAATTATTACCAGTGAGGGAAACCATAGAGTCTATGTTTCTTTGGGTCTGGCTCACTTCACTTAGTATGAATTTTTCCAAGTTTTCTCATATGATTTTATAGATTTGTCTTCTCATAAATCTTCTCTTTTTAAATTTCATCATCAAAATGCAGTTTGTACTCACTAGATGGCAGACCAAGCCAGCCACCTTATTAAAATAAACAATTGGATACCAAGTTCTCAGAAGTACTGTTTGCCAACTGTGGGCCACACCCTACATTTCCATTTGTTCATACACAGCTTTTATACATGGGCAGAGAATTCTGAATAGAAATGGCCAAATTGAAACCATCTGACTGACCCAGAGATAGTTGGTACTACATCAAATAACTGAAGTGATTATTCTTTTTTCTAGAAAACTAAGGAAATATGTATACATCTATGTGTATGGAAAAATTATGCATTCTAACTAAATTGTGAAAATAAGACAAGTGCCATCAAAGGGTCAATATAGAATGTTCATGAGTTATGATCCTTGTAAATCTCTTACTCAGGCAAGTGTTTTTCAGATAATTTTTTCCACTTTATTCTGGGGCTCCAAAACAGTGTTTATCTCAGTCACATTTCACCTAAGGTCAGACAATCACTCCTGCATAAACGTGTTGATAGCAGGGGTAAGTGCATAAGTGAGTGTAGAAAGAAATTAGTTCATTGAAATGCTTATTACATTTTCCACAGAAGATATGTAATTTAGGCAGCCCTGTTTCAAATGAAAATTAAATGGATCCCGTGGTAGTTCTTTTCTAATATATCTCAAGTACGGTCCTCTGTATAAAAAAGGAAGAGGAGTGTGTCTGTCACAACTCATAGTTTAGAACAATTGCCTTCCTGACTCAGCTGACCTAGTCCCTGCTACAGTGATGAAGGTCCAGGCTGCCATTCTGCAAAGTTTTCCAGTTGGTAGAAATCTCAGAAGGACTGTAACCCATGACAATCTCCTCTCACCGAACCATAGAAGCAGCAACAAAGTAGCTTGTATGTCTCTCTGGACCAAGCTACTGATGCAACCTGGGCACATAGCCCTAGGTGATGAACTGAATTCAAAAAACTTTTCTCTTTACTTCTATTCTGGAGTACTTTTTACCATTATAAAGGAAAGAGGAAGAAACCCCTGATGAGTGCATGCTAATGACCTCAGACTTACAATTTCTCTCTTTATATCCAGTCCTCAAAGTGTTAAAAAAAAGAAAGAAAGAAACACAAAGCTATGAGGGATAGTTGACAGGGAGTTGTAACACAGTTGTATGCTTATTTTTTTCAACCTAAACCTGGAGCTTTGTCTATGGAATAGTGGGTGAGTACCAGGCTGTAGGGGTTTGTATTTTTTTCAAGCTACTGTACAAGTTTTACATTCCATAAGATCCTAAATTGAAACCTGGTTTTAATATGTTTATTCAAATTGTTACTTTTTTTCTACCCTCTTTTCTTTCATTGTATAAGCTGGCATTGGTTATGTCTTGAATATGAAGTGTATCCTCGAAAAAGCTTTTGTGCCACTTTTTGATCCCCAGATGGTGGCCATTAGGATTAACTTTATCAATGGATTAATCCATTGTTGAATTCATAGCTAAATGGGCTAGTCAGAGGTTGAGCCTATTTGGAAAGTAGGACACTGTTGTGTGTCTTTGTCTTGTTCAATGATGTCTTATTCAAAGATTATTTGAAATGAATTAAAATTCTAGTCCATTAAGGATAATTTCATTTTCTATTCGCTAACAATTAATTTTTAAGTATTTTCTTGAATCTAAGAAGATAGAGGAAAGCACCTAACACACATCCAAATAAAACAAATATTGTAAATTAGCTATCTGTAGTATCTGCAATTCCCCCATTAAATGTTTTCCAATTTTATTTACAATGGCTTTTCACTTAACTAGAAAGTCTGGTTTTACTTTACTTAAAATGGAAAAAAAAAGAAATATCCTCATATTCAGTACTACTTACATTTCTTTCCATGTGTCATTGGGAAATATAAATGATTGCAGCCAAGCTGTGAAACTAAAACTACATGCACATGAAATGCTCATCTACAATTCTGTCTGGAAGAGCAACTTTCAGACTTCACATGTATTTTGTCTTCTTTCTTCCCTTCTCCCCTCCCAAAATATCCCACATGGCTCAACCCCTTAACCGCTGCAAAAATATCATGGATATCATGGAGAGAATTGTGTCAAACTTACATTCTATACACTCAAAATTTCTGTGGTAATTTCTATGGCAAACCATAGTCATGTGGTTAAAATTTATCCTAGTGATTAAGTTACATACAGGTGATGTGCTAAAAGACTCTGTCTCCCTGATTACATGAACGATTTTGGATTATTTTGAAGTGTTCAACTACTTAATCATAGAATTACTTGAAATAAAGAGAACAGGACTGGCCAAAAAAAAAAAAAAAAAGGAGGAGAACTGAAAATCTTTCAGTGTGCATATGTCTTTGATGGAGTGTGGAAATAACTCCAGTATTGTATAGTATTCAGCTTCCAGATTTATTTCCTGAAATCTCAGGAGAAATGTAAGCTTAAACATGAAACTTACATCTTATAAAAAATTAAAATCGGGGCTGGGGATATAGCCTAGTGGCAAGAGTGCCTGCCTCGGATACACGAGGCCCTAGGTTCGATTCCCCAGCACCACATATACAGAAAACGACCAGAAGCGGCGCTGTGGCTCAAGTGGCAGAGTGCTAGCCTTGAGCGGGAAGAAGCCAGGGACAGTGCTCAGGCCCTGAGTCCAAGGCCCAGGACTGGCCAAAAAAAAAAAAAAAAAAAAAAAATTAAAATCATCATACAGCTCATGACACTTAGCTCACACCTATTTTTTTCTTTTCAAGCTTCATATGCTCTTATATCAGTATCCTGAGTATAGAACTTATTTGCATGCAGCACCATATATGGTATCTCTCTTTAATATCTCTTCTCCCATCTTAATGTATCAATTTTCACATTCAAGTTTCAATCTTATTTGAATTTTTGTATTTATTATCTCATTATAATCAAACTATAACTATATAATGACAGATATTATTTATTCTAATACTTTTCATTAATATATTCAGAAATCCTAAAATAATGTCAAGATCATAGTAGGTGCTCAATATATATTTGTTGAATTGATTTGGTTGATACTATTAGCTTAAGGCTTCGGACACTATAAGTAGTAGAGTCATTTTGAAACCCTCTCACTTATAAAAAGGAGCTCTTCTTTTGAAATTGTAAAAATACTAAAGAAGGTATCTAGACCTTACTGAATGCAAAATTATTTGCTTCAGTCCTGGCCTATTGCATAGTTTATATAGGAAATCACTTTTTTTTTTTTTTTTTTTTTTTTGCAGATGCTAGGGCTTAAATCTGGTCCTGGGCACTATCTCTGAGCTCATTTTGCTCATGGATAGCTCTCTACCACTTGAGCCACAGCACCACTTCTGGTTATTTCTATGATTAATTGGAGATAAGCATAACATTCTTGCCAGTGTTAGTTTCAAACCATGGTACTCAGATCTCAGCCTCCTGAGTAGCTATGATTACAGGCATGAGCCACCAGTGCCCAAGCTGGAAATCTTTACTCATACCTGGGCCATAACTACGAGAGCAAAACATACTTGAGCATGTGGGAATATTTATTCACTAATATTATCATTCCAGATAGGTCATTCATTTTACTTTTTTAAAATAAACTATTTTCATATTTCAAGAGAATTATGTATAAGATGGGCATAAAATTAAATATGAAAGACATTTTTAGAATCAACTCTATATCTTACAATCTACAAGGATGTAGTTGTGTTTTACATTCTTTGCCATCCTTCTCTAATACAAAACATACATACACACACACACAAACACACACTCACACATTGAATAACTAAAGAAAAAGTCCAGATATCAAAGTTAATGTACTGATTTGAATTCAACTATTCTTTTTTCACTGTTCTTTTCCAGAACAAGCTATATACACTTTATAGTTGTTCATTTGTTCCCATTCATTTAATTACCATGGCTTTTTAGTACTTGGAAGGGTTTCTGAGGGAATTTAAAGGTTTGCCATTTTCTGCCCCATTATTTCTGGAACTCAGTTCTGGAGACTAAGAGCAAAGGGAGTGGGGAAACAGCCCTGGGTCTCTCAGCATGAAGACATGATTTCTGATTTTCCCCACTTGAGTATATATCTAGGTATCTGAACTAATAATCTTGTTTGATCTACACATATTTTAATTTACATCAGTTATTTAGCTAGGGAAAAATAGAGACTTTACTGAGAAAAGCAGAAATAAAAACAGGTTTTACCCTTTCTGTTATTTCCATCCAAGTCACTTTCACAGCAGGAAATGGGCTCTAAATAAAACAGTAAATATTATCCCAGAACCTAAACCCATTGCTTAGTCTCAGATTCAGTTTATCCTTTGGGTGTACTCATTATTATGTAAAAGACAACTCAGTTATTGTAGGTTTAAGGTCAAGACTCAATGTGAACTGAATCTCAAAATCCACACTGAGCAAAGACTTTGGAAAAGCATTTGGAAAGTTATACTAATAAGTTCCTAGAAGCACAGCAAGATTCTTCATTGGGAAATTTCTGTGTTTGTGTGTTTGTAGAGAGAAAATGACAATAAAAGCAAGGAAAGAGGGAAGGGAAAAAAAGACGTTAAGAGGACCAAAAATAAAGGCAATTATATTTTCCCTTTAACTTTACAAACTCAAGATGATTTACAAATTCCTTTAGTAAACAACAAAAAGTTACTTCCTTATCCTGTGATTAGGGAAAATGGCAAAAGCATTCAAATTTTTAACCTTAAATCCTTATGTTTCTTTGGAGAAACTGTTTTGCTTAACAAGTAAACAAATATAGACCACATTAAAATTCTGACATAGAGGATATTTTAGAGTTTTGAAAGCTTTAGATAATTAATAATGCTGTTCCTTTTAGTCTTCTTTAAATTCTGGATTTAATCATTGTTTAATTTATGTTTTAATTTCTTCAAATATGATGATTATGCAGAAAGTATATGAGACTTGAACACTTTTGTTATTTTCTTTAAGTTTCCATGGGAAGATTTCGAGTTTTCAAAAAATTTTAACTTCTTTTTAATTAAATGGCTATGGAATACTTTTTTGCTAATGCAATTTTGTACCTATATGTGTCTCAGTAGTATATTATGAAAATTTTATACTCACATTGATATTCATAAGGTCAATTCATTCTCTCATTACTTCATATGTCTTTGGAGCCCTTTTGAATGACTCGTCTTTATCCCATTTATCTTTTCTAAATTCTAAGAGGTCTTTTGCTATTCTTTATTTGCATTAATCATAACTAAATCATAAAAAACCCTGAAAATTTCCAACAAGCCAAAATAAAAGCAACTTTCAATCACTTTGAAATTATTTGGAAATACTGCTATAAAAACAGACTTCAAATAAACTAGGATCAAAAGAAATATAGAACTCAAAATAAAATTATGTTATCCTAAAACCCATGTGACATTTACCAGTCCTTAAATGTCCTATTTGATAATAGAACAGGTTTTAAATCCTATGGTAGAAGCAAAGTCTGTGTACATAGTAGAGAGAGAGTAGAAACCTCAAAACATAGGATCCAATGACCCTGACTAAGATTGTAATTTTGAGATGCCCTTTGTGAGTTGTGTCTTCCTTGGCTATTTTAACTTTCCAATAACTTTGATATAAAAATATTTACACATCAAAAGATAAATGCTGACTCATTACCTAAATTTTAAGCAAACCTAACAATAACACAACACTTTTATTTTGATAATGTATTTATTGTTATTTTGCCAAGGACTCTGAATACCAAGCTAAGGTAATAAAGTTCTTTTTTTTTTTCAACTTTTAAAAATTGTATTGTTATTTTAAAGGTGACTCACGGAGGGGTTACAATTACACAATTCAAGTAATGAGTACATTTCTTTTTTAATTTTTATTTATTTATTATCAAAGTGATATACAGAGGGGTTACAGTTTCATAGAAAGGCAGTGAGTACATTTCTTATCAAACTTGTTACCTCCCCCCTCTAAAGTAAAGTTCTTAAGGACATCAAAAGCCTACACGCTACTGAGGGAACTAGCAGCAATTGACCACATCGTTTTTAAAATTCTCTTGATGCAAACTCAGATTGTTAGGGGATACTTGACAGGAGCAATTCAATTAGTCTGGGGAGATAGAAATGAAGAGTTCTGTGACTTGAGTTACATAGTTTCCTTGTTTCTTATTCTTCTTCTTCTTATTATTATTCGTGGAGTTACTTTTTTCAGACAAGAAGATTAAAATCTGAATTGAGGTCCACCGGAAATTCACTTTCAAGCTATGTAAGAATGTTACTCCTGGCTTGTTGTTGGTGACTGGCAACAGACATCTATCTGCCAAATGGCCAGAGTAGATGTGCAGAAATTCTTGTACTTCCTCAAAATCATTGCTCCTATTTTAACGTCTTTACCATTTTCCCCCTTGGTGGAGGGTGCAGCAATGGCACTCTTATTTCTGAGCCAGCTGGTTCGTGCACAGTAGGTGCCTTGGAAGATTCAACAGTCCATGAGCCCTCCAGTCAACCAGAAGCCAGGCCAGCGATCTGCAGTAACACCGGAAGGGACTGCTTGTTGCCAATGACTAGCTCTGGCAAACACCAAGATAAACTATAAACGTGTTTTTCCACGTCCAATTCCACAGCTATTTTTCAAATTTAGACTCTAAATTCTGGATTGTACTGTCTTGACATTTTAAGTAGTCAGAAAAAAAAAAACATTGTATTTTAGAATGGCTAGGTTAAAAGATGCAAAATTTAATCTAGTAAACACTGTGAAGAAATACATCAAATATCTATGCTTAAGGTTCATGCTTAGTTTATACTTGAAAAAAAATTACCCAGACCTAGTTTTAGATCACTTAAATACTTAAAAGTTTATTTACTATATGTTTCATTTGATTCCCCCCCCCACACACACAGAAATACACAGAAATAAAAGTAATTGACATACAAGCTACTGTAGAAGAGATTTTGGTTCAGAAAACAAAAAAAATTATAAAATTACATTTTAAACAAATATTTGTTAATTTTCTAAATTAAGTAAATTAAGTTGAGTTCAGGTACTCAATGCAACAATTTTTTTGTTGTTGTTGTTGCTTATAAAATACAGGTTTCAGGAATTAAGTGGAAGAAATATGAGAAGATTTGGCCACTGTAAGCTGAAATTATCCAAGAATGGATAAATATATGTTCTTAAGCAAGCCTTTAAAAATGTAAGGAATTTCTGGTGGTAGAGGTCAGGAATACTGCCTGGACAAAAAAAGATAGATATTTGTTGATAAGGAAAACATGTGAAGTAGCTAGGATCAGGAGGGAATGATTTTTTTAAAGAGGGTAGAAATTCTTACTAAAAGTAATACTTCTTTCTCCATGAAGGTTTTCTAGGATTTGATCACATAGAATTTCACAGTGCCCTGCTCTCACTTTTGTCCGTACACCTAACAAAGTGCCTACAACGTGCTGTTATAATAACTTGTTTACAAGTAAAACTTACTTGGTTGCATGTTTCTTGAAGATAAAAAATTTCCTTTTCTCTATACTATGAGTGCCGACCAATACCTAGTCTGTGGGGAACATTCAGTAAGTTATTTTTTATTAAAATTAGTAAATTGAACACTGAATATGTGATTTTCAAGAATATAATCTGACAAGAGAATTAAAGCCAGTGGAAGCAAATGAGACCAAATAACAGAAGTTAAAATGTTATAGTGAAATTAGGAAAAATAATAATTTCTGCAATAAAGAGAAGTAGTAAACCACAGGTAACTAATAAACTATAGGCAGGCCATATGCAGACTTTGACTAAATGCAGTTTTTAAAAGAATTGAACATGACTGGAGTTTCAGGAATTAATGGGGGAAGTAACACCTAGTAGGTAGTATATGGGCTGAATTTGATCCCTAAAGTGAATTTCTACCATCCAGAACCTCAGATTATGGCATCACTTGGAAATAAAGTCACTGAAGAGATAATTACTTAGGATGTGGTTATGATGGTGTGTGGTGGACCCTAATTCTTCTCATGAAGAGAAGAAAGAAGAAAAGACACAGAGACCTGATGTACATTTCTGCCTTTCTAAGAAACTCTTTTCATTATGGGTAAATTTGTTGTAGAAAAGCACTAGAAAATGAATACAGGTACTTATAGAAAATAAATACAGTGTAGCTATTAAATAAATTACATGTTTTAGAAATATAAATGCATTGGACTAAACAATTGCAACTCTAAAGCATATTAGTAGAAATAGTAACACCTTCTCGTTGTTTCTTTTTTTAGAGGTATGCTAACAGCCTCATGAAAATTGTCTACTAAGTCCTATCAACCTATCAAAATCCAGAGACAGTGTGGCACAGTCAGTATTTGAACAACCATGCCTTCTTACTCATTATACTCTGTTAGATGACTAGTCTTCAGTTGCAAGAGAAAAAAAAGGGCAAATAGTTCTTAGATAAAACTTTTAATTCACATTCTAAACATGGATTTCAAATAAGTGAAAATGATAAAAATGACTAGTAAATTCCATAAGTAGGAAGGAAAAGAAGTAGATCCAGATTAATTTGAAAGATCTTTTTAAAGTTTGTAATGCTCAGTTTGCTATAGAGATAATAAAAGGAAAAGATTATGATGAGTTTTTTTTTATTTTTGTTTTTTATTTATTTACTTATTTATTGTCAAAGTAATGTACAGAGGGGTTACAGTTTCATAAGTAAGGCAGTGAGTACATTTCTTATCAAACTGGTTACTTCCTCCTTTGTTTTTCTCCCCCCTTCCCCCTTCCCCAGTTCCCTCCCAACCCTTGCCTGAGTTGTACAATTGATTTACAGCTACTGTCTTGTAAGTATTGCTGTTGAATTGGTTCACCTTTTACCCTTTGTCTCTCCATTTTGGTGTTCCCCTTCCCTAGTTCTGATAAACATACATACACTACCCATTGTGCCAAATGATGAGTCTTTAAAAAATAAATTCATCCTCAAAGGAAAGCAAAGAAAACACCATTAGAATGTTAGCTCTGTTCTTTCTAGTCTGCTCTGGACTTTTAATGGTCCGTATTGCTTTTGTAGCCACTTTTCCTGCAGACTCTCCAAATGTCCTCATCCTAATTTCTGGTGTATTTTCTCTGAGCCTTCCCCAGGATATTGATTGGAAAACTGATCTTCATGGCTTATGGATAATCCATTTCCATGAGACAAATAAGCCTCAAGCATTTGGATGAGTATATGTTTAGTAAATGGTTACATATCAACTTCTATTTTGTTCTTTGTTAGATTAGTTTATAGGTCATAGGAAATGAAATTTCTCCCAGAATTCAGTCAGTGTACATTTAATAAACATGACTTCCTTTATATAAAAAAATACATCATGCGCTCTATTTTATTTAAAATAAGAAGGTAATGCTGAAGTACCACTGAAGGGAACTCAACATAACTCACTACTGAAAAATACAATTTAAACAAAATTATTAACTATTGTTTAAAATATTCATCTGTATATTCTTACATTCTTTGGTGTTTGAATCTTTCTTTTTAGAAATTCTTAACTTTTATTGTTTTTAGTTTATTTTTTTCAAAGGATTTGAATACAGAAACTGCTTTACAAGATCTAATTCAAACTTCCATTTTTTTCATGTTTGGTAATTGTCATATCACTTAAAGTAGATCCTTTGAATTGTTACAAGTATTATAAATAAAATAATGAAATAAACATGCTTGTATATTTTATTTTACAATATTATACAAGATCATGTTATATAATATGAAACATGATCATTTGACTAAAGATATAATGAAAAACAATTGAGAGAATTTAAATATTTTGTAGAATTAATGAAACAGCCATAACTAAGAATTATTCTCTGAAAATTTTCTAAGTACATTAACTATAAAGACTAATGGAATTTATCATGACATCAGCCATATTCTTTATGAACGGACTATATTATCCATGAGGTCACAAGATGTATTGGCAACAGAAAAAAACTACATGTATGTCTCCTTATACACTATATACCTTTCTGTTGTAGAGATTCAATCCTAGGAAATAAAGCCATTGAAGCATCTGGATTTATGGAATAGAACAATAACTTTTCTGAGGATTAAGAATTCTACAAACACACAAAACTATTCTCTGTGACTGTGCCAAATTTCCTACTCAAGCTTCTACCACAAATCCTAAATTGCAGAGAAAGTTGTTTATGGATTATGGATTCTGGCATTTGGAATTCTTGAAATTCATGATGACTGTGTGAACTTAAACTAGAAATGAAAGGACTATGTAACATGCACTGAGAACCCTTTGCCAACTTGACTATATGCCAGGCTATGGATGACAAAGTACCAAAACCATTATTTTCAGTCTTCTATAGTTAGATATCTTTAAGTTTTTAATAGGAATTACACTGTACCTTACATTATTAGGAACTGTTGGGGTTTTTTTACCCTCATTGCCTAAGAGTAAAAATGATTAGAAAATGAGCAAGTGAACATAGCATAGCAAAACACATATTATCTAACTTCTAAATATGTTGACTTTTACAGTAATATTATTTTGTGTAATTGTAAGAGATTATGAGTAATGCCCTTTACTTATGATTAAAAGAAATAAACTTATTATCTTCAAGTAGTTGCACAAATGAGTTGCTATTTAACAAAACAGTTCATGAATACAATGTTCTTTATAAGTGTCACTCCTTTCAACATTCTCTCCAGCCCCTCCAACCCACCTCTTCCCTTACTTTTCTACTACTTTTGTAGTATTCTACATTATATTCTTGGCTGTATTCTTTCCTTCTTCTCTTCATTTATCTACCCATCTCCCCTTGGTCCCATCTCACCCTCTTGCAAGTACCCTTCCTGGGGTTTAATGTTGTTGGGCTTTGTGCCTTTCTAAGGAATTACACTATTTAAGTTCTCCCTTGAATCTATCATATTTAATACATTTGCAACCATTCACATGCCACCACACATGTTTACCTGTAGATTTATAGGCTAATTCTAGCTACCATATATGAGGAAAACTATGCAATCTTTGTCTCTGTAGGCCTGACTTAGGTCACTTAGTATATTGTTTCTACATCTTTTCATCTCCTTACAAATGATACAATATCGTTCTTTATAACGGATGCATGAAATTATATTGCGTATGTAAACCACATTTTCTTGATCTATTTGTCCATTCAGGCACATCTGAGTTGATTTGGTGTCTTCATTATGGTTAATAGTGTTGTAATTGAACATGGTTGTGGTGGTGGCTTTACTATAAGCTTGTTGTTGATCTCTTGGATAAATGCCCAGGAGTGGAATTACTGGGTCATAAGGTACTTCTATCTTTAGTTCTTTATTTATTTCTTTGGGGACCTCTGTACTGCTTTTCTGAGTAGTTGAACAAGCTTACAATTACAACCAACTGGGTACTAGAGTTCCTTTTTGGCCACACCCTCACCAGCATCTATTATTGTTAGTTTTCTTGATAATGACCATTCTAACTGGGTGTGGTGGAATCTCAGTGTTGTTTTTGATGTATTTCTTTCACAGCC
This sequence comes from Perognathus longimembris pacificus, assembly GCF_023159225.1. Taxonomy (NCBI): domain Eukaryota; kingdom Metazoa; phylum Chordata; class Mammalia; order Rodentia; family Heteromyidae; genus Perognathus; species Perognathus longimembris. The sequence goes on along the minus strand of NC_063164.1, from coordinate 38,453,138 downwards.
AGAGATGTTGAATATTACTTCATGTGTCTATTGGCCATTTTTATTTCTGTTAAAATTGTTCATATCTGCTGGGATGTAGCTCAGTGGCAAAGGGCATGCCTAGCAAGTGCAACGTCCTGGGTTCGGTCCCCAGTACCAAAAAAGAAAAAGACAAAAAAAGTTGTTCATATCTTATTTTATTATAATTATTCCTATTTCTTAAAATATAAAAATATGAAGCTACATTTTGTTGAGTGTTGCTAAGCAAGAGTGGATTTCAAGAAAATGAGATAGCAATTAAAGCATATTGATTGAAACATCCTATAGAGCATCTTAAGAGAAAAAATAAAATCATCTATTTGACTTCTGAAACTCAAAACTAATTTACTTCCTAGAAAAGCATGTAAATAAAACAATGGAAGTTATATCTAACATTCCTGAAGGAGATAGCATTAAAATAAACTTGACAACTAAGAGTCTAAGTAAAAGCAACATAATTAAAATGGAGGCCTTGAAAAGTTCTTGACAGAATTCAGAAACAGATTAGGGTTTCCAAAGCACTATCTTCAGAAATACTCCATGGAATGATAAGGCTTTTAAGGCTTTTAGTAGAAAGAATAGATGTTCTTTATTCATACAATAAATGTTGATTACCACTAGCTACTTGAAGAAAGCCAAACAAAACAAAACAGAAAAGCAAAACACAATTCTAACTCCAAGAAGCTCTAGCCAAATGATAAAAATAAAAAAAAAACATGAAATAATTAAGCTACAAGTTTCTTAAAACAAGTCAAACCAGTTTAATATGGGGTCATATTTTAAAGCATTTTTTAAAAAATATTGGCTTATTCTTTCTATTGTAAGTGTTATTTCCAGAAATAACATGTTAATTTATTAAATTTGAAAGAAGATGTGGAAAGAGAAGTTGAGTGGTGGGGGAAGGACAGGAATAGGAAGAGTGGCAGCTTGAGGAGTGTGGAAGAATGGTGTCTGATGAACTTCACTTTGCTGCCTTTCATTTCTTTGGCCCATGCTCATGATGAGGAGGACTGCACACAAACAAGAAAGGAGTGTGATTTTCGTCAATAATCTCAGCTATTCCACAGCTTGAGATCTTAGAATCTTGGTTTTGAACCTGCTGGAGTGGACAAATCCTCAACACTCTTACCTGTAATTACCCGGCAAAAGCCAGGAAGTAGTATAGCCCTAGCCAAGAGCAGAAAAGGCCCATAGGAACATGAGAGGGAGGGCAAATTTGCACCTCAAACAAATATACCGGTAGGATATATTTGGACTCTTAAGGTACTCATTGGGAAATAGTAATAGGTAATGGAAATTGAGTAGCTTAAGCACCTTAAACTTTTTGAGTTCTGCTTTTTCACCCTGGCACTGAATGCTTTGTCACCACTAGCAAATAACAGTTTTGGTACTCACATTTATCATCCTAAAAACATAGTAGGATTCTATCTCCCAAGATTATTCTGAACATCAAATAGGTGTGAAAGTGCTAGGTGAATTTCCTTTGGCATATGCCACGTGGCTACTGTATATGATTTTGGTACACTGGGTATTGTATATATGCCAACCTGATCTAGGGAAGGGAAAGAAAATACAGGGTGTAAGATATCACAACAAATGTACTCACTGCCCTATTATGTAGCTGTACCCCTTTTGCACAACACCTTGTCAACAAAATTTAATTAATAAAAAAAAGTAAAAAAAAAAAAAAAAAAGAGAGAGTGATACAAAAAGTCAGTGCACATCGTTCAAATTCAAACCAATTGCTACCAGGCACAGAAATACCCAGACTTCTCTTGGCCCATTTACATTTTTGTATATCAGTATAGTTTCAGACTCACCTTTCTACCCCACACTGGTCTTTCAGAGTGTGTAGTGGGGTGAGGAAAGAGAGAACATACATAATGGTATAGTAACAGAAACACATTCAACTAGGGCTAATCTCAGTAGAGGAATTCTGAATCTTCCAAAGAAAACTGTGAGTTCAATATGTCTTAAATACTATCACAAACAAAAGCTCACTCCAATTTTTAAGAACAGTGGTGATAAAGGTTGGGAATAAGATAACCCTGGTTTTTGTAGGGCAAAATGATATTTCAAAATTATAGGGTACTAGACAATCCCATTTGTAGCAATTAATTGTGCTTGCTACTACTGCACTATATTTGCCCAAAGCAACAAAAGTATGCTTCACTTAATTATAAATAGGAATTTTTAAAAATCAATTACATGGTATCTTAAAGAAAAATTTAAGCCACATAAATCCCAGTATTATCTTTTAGAGCCATTTAATGTTTCAGTTTACTTTTAAGTCCTATATTCAAAACCTTCCAGTTCTTTAATTTGTAGATTTTACCCAAAAGTAATCCTATAAAAAGCATGGGTTTGGTGAGTTTTTAAAAAATACTGTATATCCCTCAAATTGAGGGTTTTAAATTTTGTTTTAAACTTCACCCTTGATTTTAAGTTGGTGTTTCTTAAACCTAGTTTTGCATCAGACTCACTTAGAGTCCTTATTGCTTAAAATACTGATACCTAGAGATATCTCCAGAGGTTCTTATTTTGCTTTGAAACTGAAAATCTGTATTTCTTAGAAGCTCCCATGGCAGTTTTTCCCCAGATTTGTAAATAATTACTGTTGTTCTTACACTCAGCACTTCCAATGATGTACTTTCCTTAAATGGAAGAGCAAGAAAGCTGCCATTCCTTATTTTGATCAGTCTTATTCAGTGATGATCCTGCATCCACTTGGAGAGGAATAGCTCAGTGCCAATCTCCTCCATAGGAAAATTTACCACTGAAGGCTCTGCCAAACCTGGAATCTCTTTCAATAACCATCCATTGTTCAGGTGTCAGCTCCCTTAAGATCACTTTCATCAACAGAACAATTGATATTTTAGCGTTAGTATTTTGGGGAAATGCTCTAATTCACATCATTTCAATGAGATTCCAACATGAATGTAACACTTTCCCAGAAATCCATGTGTGCCTTTATAGTCCCATGGTGAGTTCCATCACTGGGAAGAATTCACAAAGCAAAAAAGAAATTGCAAGAAAAACATTTCACACCAAGAATTTAACAAGAAAAAAAAACACCCCCATCTTATAGAAAACAGATGGTTAGAGTCTGAAGCTGAAAGGCAGTCAGCTAGGTCTTCAGCTGTGTTCTAAGCTTTTATAACTTAGAAAAAAACAAAAAGACCCAATAACAACTCCCTTATATCTCACCAAAAAGGGTAGAGCCTTAGTCTGATTTTCTGAAGAAATACAAAAATTCATGTTTTAAGTATGAAATATGTAAGATGGTTGAAGAATGTTTTTTTAGTTCTTTTTGGGTAAGTATTCTGACAAATTGCTTAAATTGTACATGAATAAAAATAATATGGTGAAGATAAACTACTAGTTTTAACCAGATGTGGTTCGTATGTCTTTTCAAGAGGCCAAAGTTTCAAATTCAAGAATCTTAAGCTGCTAGCAAGCCTCTGTCTCAAATAATAATATTAACAGTTTCATATAAAATTTAATTGTTTTAGAATTCAAAAGTGTCTTACTTTATACACAGAAACACTAGGTTATAAGTGATGTCTATTTTATAAACATTCTAGAGCATATTGTTTCAACATGGATCAGTTATAGTACATTGTCTAGGAAAATATTTTCAAGTTAGAAATGAAAGAATAAACTCTAATATTTTTTTTTAAGAATTTAGCTCAAAAGTAGAATCAAGGTTCTAACCCCAACAAGGCAAGGAAATAAATTTCACTTATATTAAGATTTTAAAGAAAGAGGTTGGGATATAAGCCTATTATTTATCTAAAATATATATTATTAGTATTATTATAAGAAATTTTATCTTTATTGCTATGGTAATAAGTGATTTCAAGTTCTTTCTGAGGATGTAGGAAATGCCGACTATGAGTAGGTTATAAAATGGGGCCATGAGAAAATAAAACACTACAAAACATAACAGTATTCTTTTTTGCTCTTAAGCCACTTAAGTCTTTTATTTTAATTCACAAAAATATGACATTTAGGTGAGGAAATTTTAATTTTCCCTAATGAATTTTCAGCTGGAAAAAAAACACCTTTGAGATTAATTAGCTCATGTTAGACATAAAGGTATTATTAGCAAACATTACAAATGATTTAGGGTCAATGGCTGGCCTCCAGTCCACTTGGATATGGAGCCCAATTTAATGCGGAGAAGGATTTCGGTTTGTAAAACTCCTCAAGAATGTTTGGAACTTAAGAAGACAAACTATTGGTACTCAATGGAAGGAAAATATATGATTCCTTGTACAATTAGACTCCAGGAAATATTCTAGTAGTGTCTACTTTATCTGAAAAAAATCAAAATCCAAACACTTGATCATGCATGAAAGAATTGTTAGCAAGATACTCAAGTTTATTTTACCCATTTTATACGATCCTTCCAAGGAAACTTCTTCATTCATACAAATGTCACTTTCTAAATTTCACCTCTAATACTTGATAAAATAAATTAGAAAATAAGAGATTTAATACATAAATCTATAATTACATTTCTCATGATATCCATGTGATATAATAGTTAAATATTCTAAGTCATTAATTGTAAAAATAAATATGAACATTAAATTTTAAACTTTGGATTAAAACAGAGAACAATAAATTTTGATCGAAAGCTATTCATTCATTCCTTGAGGTTCACATTTTGATTGACATATAAAAGTGTCTATTATTTCGAAAAATGAGTCCAGGAGTAAGACATATGACTAAAGATGCTCACAAAAAAGTTATCTGAACTCAAAAGGCCAGAATAGCCATGTTTTACATCTATTTTTATGATATATAATGTTTGATATATAATGGTTTCTAGAGACTTAAGTAGAATTTCATACCACATCAACATTCCAGAATAGCATTATCATTTGGTACAAAAAAGAGAAAAAGAAACTTGTTTATAGAAAGATTTCACCTAGTGAAACTTTGTTATCCAAGAAAGTAATTTTTTTCATTCAAAGGATCTAAAAGAAACCAAATTCACATTAGCTATGGCTTCAATATGAAGTAAAACTACCTTAAAGTTCTATTCTCTCTCTCTCTTTTTTTTTCTCTCTCTCTCTGTGTGTGTGTGTGTGTGTGTGTGTGTGTGTGTGTGTGTGTGTGTGTGTGTCTGCCTGTCTGCCTGCCTGCCTGCCTGCCTGTCCTGGGGCTTGAACTCAGAGCCTGGATGCTGTCATTGAGCTTTTTCGCCCTTCCACTTGAGCCACAGCTCCACTTCTGACTTTTTGATGGTTAATTGGAAATGGAGTCTCAAGGACTTTCCTACCCAGGCTGGCATTGAACCACAATCCTCAAATCTCAGTCTTTGAATAACTTGAATTACAGGCACATGCCACCAGTGCGTGGAAACTTTTTAAATAATTTATTGTACTTCTATTTAATCAACCTGTCAACCTGTTCTAATATTTTCAGTAAACGATTTTAAGATTGAAAAACAATCAGTGAAACTCAAATAAGCAAAGTATGTATTAATAAAAATGCGTGTCATATTATTTTAACTATGCATCTGAATTTTTAACTATCAGAATCAATAAAACAATATTAACTGAGTGTTAACTGAATATGAATACTTTGATAGATGTTTTAAAAACAATAGTCAGGGGGGCTGGGAATATGGCCTAGTGGCAAGAGTGCTTGCCTCCTACACATGAATCAGCTCTTGGTTCGATTCCCCAGCACGACATATATGGAAAACGGCCAGAAGGGGCGCTGTGGCTCAGGTGGCAGAGTGCTAGCCTTGAGCGGGATGAAGCCAGGGATGGTGCTCAGGCCCTGAGTCCAAGGCCCAGGACTGGCCAAAAAAAAAAAAAAAAAAAAAAAAAAAAAAAACAATAGTCAGGGATAAAGAAGCAAAAGATGTACTTATTTGAGTAGCAGTATGGGCTTGTTCTGTTTCATGTTGAGGAGTCTACTTAGGCAAAGTAAAAGAAATCCAAAAAGTATTGCTACCTCCAATCACAGAAACCCAGAGCATTGTCTAATAGTATGGTATTGAACTTTATAGGACCGATTCAGAGTTTTTACTGCTTTGTGTACACAGCTAAGTGGAAAGATGGAAGACAGAATATCCTGGGACTCTAGAAGAGACCGAATCAGAGAGATGGAAATGGATTGTATAGCAAACCAAATGGGTGGCCCAGTGTGAACTAAGTTGGCTCCAGCCGCAGGACAGAGGAGAAGAAATGGGAAATAGAGTAACTATGTCTTCTGTCACATGGTGGTGACAGAATTAGAGAAGTTCACAAATTATGCTCCATCCAAGAAACAGACTTTGGGAACACCTTGGCCTATCACCTTGAAGAGTAAAGAACTTTCAAGTGTCTTTCTGAGCAAAGGACTCCAGGACAGTTGACAACATAGACAAGTATTTCCACTTTGCTATGCTTCACTAAAGTACAACATTTTTAACTGGTTCTTATAAAGCGAATTTATACTTAGTGATTGAAGTAAAAAATAAACAAAACATCTTTATAAAATTTTGTGTTACCAAACACAAAGCCAAGGGCAAATGCCAGGAAAATGATGCAAATACAAACATTTGGATCAAGTTCTAAGTGTACCTCTTAAGGATGGTATAAAAAGGGAAGATGGCTTCTATAATCAGTTTTAAGACACAAAAAGTAATCCTCTCAACCACTAATCCTCTATTAGCAACTACACTAGCTCTTGCATTCCTTACCATCAATACAAGTTAGAAGTCTTCTTGTTATATATTTCTACTTTTCATTTCAAATTACAATCAATAAATTTGTTATTCATTTATATCCCTAAGATAAAATTATAAAGACTGATCATTTAAAGCAGCAGAGTGCTTTAAAAAAAAGCGATTGACTATGGGTTTTAGATTTTTAAATTATTTATTATTATTCACATTTTACATAAGATAGCATGAAATTTGTGAAAATAACATACTATTTTTATATGACAGATATCTTCATATAGTATTTGGCATATTCCCCAAGGCCACATCAAAATCCAAATTTTAAATGGGTTCATAATACCTAATGAAGTCACTGGTAAAATAAAAGGAAGGCAGAATTATGACCACTGGAGAGCCAGGTTTAGGAAGTACACATTTAGTGGATGGGTTTATTTTTCACTGAAACATAAACTAGTATTATTTTGGTACAGTCATACTTTCTGTATCAAATAAGGGATATTTTCACTTACACAGTAAAAATGACTCCCCTAATTTTCCAAGTTTGTTAACCACGACTCTAGAAACATTTTCTTTTCTTCCCTACTAGGGTCAAAACAACAGCCTGTGTAGAATGGACCCTCGCTCAGTTCACTCCCCATGTCCAGGATCAGTGAAGCCTCAGTAGGGATGAGTAGATATGGTTTGCTTCACTATAGAGGGGAAAGAAATCAGTGCTTAAATGCCATAGATTCAATTTCTTGGAACTCAAAAATTTTAAACAGAATCTATAATCAATATTTGTACTTGAATTCTTTTTAGTTTTCCATGTTAGTGATGCAATTGAGATAGTTTCCAAAATATTCTGTGAGCCAAAAGAAATATAGTTGAAGGACTAATTCATAACCTAAAGACTTCACATAGGGATATCAGGCTGAGTGTGTGTGTGTGTGTGTGTGTGTGTGTGTGTGTGTGTGTGTGTGTGTGTGTGTGTAACTGCTGGAATTTGAACTTAGGACTTTGTGCTGTTTGCTTTTTCCATGCAAGACTGATATTTGACCAGTTGAGTCAAATCATGCCCAACTTTTTGGCTTTTTTTCAGGTTCTCTGGAGATAAGAATTTCATGGATTTGGGCTTTAAATTATGATTCACAAATTTAAGCTTCCTGAGTAGCTAGGATTAAACCTGGACCCTAAGTGTGTATTTTTGAGATAGAAATGTCAACTTCTAGCTGTGCCCTTATCCTAGTCAGTAATATGTTTTGATTTAATTAGTTTATATATCTCATACATAAGGACAGCATGGGAAGAAATGCCCTAAAACCTAAAGTTTATCTAGTGGACCTACTCTCCCAATGATCACAAATAATAAGTCATTAAATATTCATAGATATGTGAATACACACCTATTAGTACACATGCATATTCTTCCTTGCTCTGTCAGTCCTAGACAGTGGTTTCTTATTTCATTCACCAAGGAAAGGACAGTACCCTTTGGGCAAATATGATGATTCCTCTGAGAAATCTAGAGGCCAAAGGACACAGGTAACAATTCAAAGAGCTTCCAGAAGTAGACATGAAAAACTCCATCAATAAAGTAGTATTGCATTTATAATAAAAAATTAAAATCTGTAGTTCCATCTTGTTACATATCTTTTATTCATAATTATAAGTAATTCATGCATAAAATCCAGACTCAAGGAGATAGAAGATAATTTCCCACTCTTTACCAAACTTTACTCCAAGAGTTTAGTAACCAAAGAGATAGAAATAATAAATTTCAATGATGATTCTGACAGACACTACAATTGCCAGATGATCAAATTTAGTATTACTAATAGTAAGTTATCATAAATGGTGATTTAACTCTTAAGTTCTTCCATAGCACCCATAACATCCATAATACCCATGTCAATCTGACAACAACAACAACAATAATAATAATAATGTGGATATTCTACAAATACCTGGCCAGGGATCTTCAAAACTCTAACATTAATAAAATACAAGGAAAGTTTAGGAACATGCTACCAATAAGAGGAGCCAAAGCAGACATACCAAATAAACATAATAAGGTTTTATGGGTTGCCTGCTGGAGCAGAAATACATCCCTGATTAAAGCCAATGAAATCAGAATGAACCATGGGCTCATTGTAAGTTGTCAACACTGTTTCATTAGTTGTAAGGGTAAGATAGTAAGAAGAGGCTGTGAAGTACCAGGGAATTAATCTTTATATTTTTTATATAAATGCAAAAATTTTTAAATAAAAAATCATTTATTTTAAGAACAGAAGGTCTTATAACATAATCAAAGCACAATTCTAGCAACTCAGAAACTGTCTATTTAGAAAAAAGCAAGAATAAAAAATAAGGAAGAAGATTAAAAATTGATTATCACCAAAATAATCTCAAAATAACTGACTAAATACCACAGAGAACAAAGGAGGAAAAATCAAAACAACATTGAGATTCCATCTCACCCCAGCAAGAATGTCATATATCAAGAAAACTAATAATAACAACTGTGGAGAGGATGTGGCCAAAAGGGAACCCTACTTCATTGTTGTTTGAAATGTAAACTGGTTCAGCCACTCTGGCAAGCAGTATGGAGATTCCCCAGAAGGCTCAATATAGAACTCCCCTATGACCCAGCAGCCCCACTTTTGGGTATCTATCCAAAAGACCACAAACAAAATCACAGTAATGCCACCAGCACAACAATGTTCATCGCAGCACAATTTGTCATAGCGAGAATCTGGAACCAACCCAGATGCCCCTCCATAGACGAATGGATCAGGAAAATGTGGTACATATACACAATGGAATTTTATGCCTCTATCAGAAAGAATGACATTGTTCCATTTGTAAGGAAATGGAAGGACTTGGAAAATGTTATACTAAGTGAAGTGAGCCAGACCCAAAGAAACATGGACTCTATGGCCTCCCTTATTGGGAATAATTAGTACAGGTTTAGGCAAGCCATAGCAGAGCATCACAAGGCCCAATAGCTATACCCTTATGAACACATAAGATGATGCCAAGTTAAATGAACTCCATGTTATGGAAACAATTGTTATATCACAGTTGTAACTACTTTCAACGTCCTATGTGTATGTGTAGTTTCTATTATTGATGATGTTCTTGTATCACCTTCCTGTGGTTGTACCTACACTATCTCTGTAATCTTATCTGAGTATATTGGAAACCGTGTTTACTGGTATTGGAAGTAGGAAATTCAAAGGAATACCAAATTTGAGAGACACAGGGTAAAAAAAGAGAAACAACTACAAAAGCAATACTTGCAAAACTGTTTGGTGTAAGTGAACTGAACACCTGAGGGGGGGGAGGGAAAGGGGGGGGAGGGAGGGGCATGAGGGACAAGGTAACAAACAGTACAAGAAATGTATCCAATGCCTAACGTATGAAACTGTAACCTCTCTGTACATCAGTTTGATAATAAAAATTTGGAAAAAAAAAAAAAAGAACAAATGAGGAAAAAAAAAAGGTCTCCGTACTTTTCAATGCAAAGAACATGGCCAAGCCTGCAGAAATGAAGCGAGTATTCTGATTCCCACTCCAGAGTATTTTCCCGGAAGCATTGGCTGTACATTTTTCATTTATCTTAAACAGATTAGAGAACTGTTTTGAAGCTTAACATATTTTACGCCTCAATGAATATTTGGCACTTTATTATGAAATAAAGATTTGTTTATAGAACAGAACACTAAACATAGAGATTCCACTATGCTTCAAACTAAAGATAAGAATGTAGCATGCTTATGCAAACATGATATGCTGTATGTGAACATGTATAAGAGAAAGAGAAAACAGGAAGTTTATTTTGCTCATACTTTATATGCTCTGCGCAGCATGTTAATTTTCCAACTTCCTTTAAAAGTGTTGGTCTTTACTTCCTCCCCTATTAATTTTTTATTATCAGTCTCATTGTAGATTTTTAATATATACAAGGAAAAACAGTTTCTGGCACCAGATGACTCAGCACTGTTTTATTGTCAAGGTGATGCACAGAAGGGTTCCAGTTACATATGTAAGGTAGTGAATATATTTCTTGTCATACTTCTTACTCACTCCATCATTTTTCTTCCACTGTCCCTCCTCCCCAATCCCCCCCACCAAGTTGTACAGGCAATTTCCAACATATTGTCTTCTAAGTATCGCTGTTGCGGGCCGGGAATATGGCCTACTGGCAAGAGTGCTTGCCTCGTATACATGAAGCCCTAGGTTCTATTCCTCAGCACCACATATATAGAAAATGTCCAGAAGTGGTGCTGTGGCCCAAGTGATAGAGTGCTAGCCTTGAGCAAAAGGAATCCAGGGACAGTGCTCAGTCCTGAGTTCAAGGCCCAGGACTGGCAAAAAAAGTATCGCTGTTGCCTTGGTTTATCCTTTATCCTTTGTGTCACCATTTTGATGTTCCCCTTCCACTCCCTAATTTAGATAAACATGTATACAATACCCAGAGTGCCAAAATCAAATACAGTGACAACAGAGGATAAAACATAGTACATTAAAAATAGCAATGAAAGGGCTGGGGATATAGCCTAGTGGCAAGAGTGCCTGCCTCGGATACACGAGGCCCTAGGTTCGATTCCCCAGCACCACATATACAGAAAACGGCCAGAAGCGGCGCTGTGGCTCAAGTGGCAGAGTGCTAGCCTTGAGCGGGAAGAAGCCAGGGACAGTGCTCAGGCCCTGAGTCCAAGGCCCAGGACTGGCCAAAAAAAAAAAAAAAAAAAAAGCAATGAAAAACCTCTTGTTTCCATACCTTGGAGTTCATTTTGTTTAGCATCATCTTATATGATTATATGTATATAGCTACTGAGATATTGTGATCCTCTGCTAGGACTATCCTAGACATATACTAATTATTACCAATGAAGGAACCATAGAATCTATGTTTGTTTGGGTCTGTCTCAGTTCACTTAACAGGATGTTCTCCAAGTCTTTGCATTTCCTTACAAATGAGGAAGTATCATTCTCTCTGAGGGGCACCTGGGTTAAATCCATATCTTAGCTACAGGGAAAGAAAAAGTAAAACTCTCCCTCTTTGCAGATGTCATGATTCTGTATTTAAAGAACCCCACAGACTCCTCTCCCAAGTTACTTGACTTGATCTGAAACTTTGGCAAAGTAGCAGGATATAAAATTAACCCACAAAAAAATCAATAGCTTTTCTATATGCCAACAATGAGAGAGTGAGGCTGGAATCAGGAAAGAACATCTTTTATAATAGCCTAAAAAATAAAACCCTAGGAATTAACTTAACCAACGATGTGAAGAACTTCTATGATGAAAAATTTAAAAACCTGAAAAAGGAAATTAAAGCAGATTTAAGGAAGTGGAAAAACCTACCACGCTCCTGGATTGGGGGATTAACATCATAAAAATGGAAATATTGTCCAAAGCTATCTTTATTTATTTTTATTGTAAATGTGATGCAAAAATGGGTTACAGGTAGGTAAGTCAGATAATTAGTACACTTCTTTTTGAACAGTGTCATCTTTTCTTTCATCTCTTCTTTTCTCCCAGGTTTTCCCTCCTGGCCCCCTAGCCCACACGTTGCATAGTTCATTTTCAATATAGTCTAGTGAGATTCACTGCTACATTGGTTCATCCTTTGTCCTACCTCTTCCCTGCATCAAATAGATAAACTTACATGCAAGACAAAAGATACAGAAATCAAAAATAGTAACAAAAGAAGAAAAAATTAAAATGTCAAAAACCTCTTGCTTCCATTTCTTGGAGTTTATTTTGATAAACATAATTTTATATGATCATATGCACTTAGCCTAGCTAATGTTTTTGCCAGGCTGGATTTGAACCACAATCCTTCAGTCTCAATCTCCTGAGTAGTTATATGTACAGGTGTGAGCAACTAGAGGCAGTGCTGTTTGTTTGTTTGCTTTCTAGGCTCTCTCTATATTTATAATTTTGTGTGGAGATTTCTTCTTCACATATTTTAATAGTGTCAATTATTAGTTGAACACAAGAATTCAACTTTAATGTGTCCATATATACATACAATCTATATAGATCAGACTTTCTCTGTTACTCTTCTTCATTCTCCTTCCTCCTTCCCAAACCAATCTTAATAAGCTTCATTATTCTATTTACATGCATGAGAATAACGTATTTGGGCTATATTTACTTGCTTCACTCTCTCATTTTTATTCTCCATCCCTCTAGTACATGGACATACAGCATTTTAATCTGATTGACCGTTCAGCTACTTTAATATGATTGATCCATAAACTCCTATTATTCTTCATCTTTCAGCGAGATTCTTTGATTATCTTAGGTATTGTCAAACTCTTTTCTGGAGTCTCTTCCATTAGTACTAACAGTATATAGGGAAATAATTATTTGTTAGTTGCAAACACAGAGTGGGCTTGTTAAGCTATCATCTTAGTATATATAAGCTAAGCTGAAATATTCAAGGTAAAACTACATGTCTGCTTTTATGACTGAAAAATGATTTTAAACAGATATTCCTTTAAATACTAAAGTCGTTTCTAGTATGAAAGTTTACCCATCAAAATAGATATATTTAAACATCTAAAATCCCCCTTTTTGCTTTTAATGAAAAACTGCTTAGCATTTACATCTACAGATACTATAAATTTCCAACACTGTAGTCAACTAACTCAAAATTATTGAGAATTTTATATACATCAATATCACATTGCATTATGTGTATTTTTTCATTAAAATTATTTTAAATAGATTTGGTTAACTCTTAATGGCAAATCAACTCAATTTCGTAAACTACATAAATTTTTCTAATACAAATACAAAAATATTCCCACAAAACACATGCTCCCTAGAATTATCTCAAATACTACAATTTTCTTATATTGTGCAAGATACTTTCATAAACTTTAAAATTGCAGAATGGTATAAGTTTAAAATTCACTTATATCGTAGAAACTTGAGTAATTTACTAATCAGAGAGATCAAATAATCATATTATAATTAATATTTTCAAGTAATATTGAGAAAATGTTTTAATATTTCTTGCTTAAATTATAAGCAATTATAAATTATATACTATATACAATTATAAGCAATTATAAATTACATACTATATAGAGATTTAATAATAGAGTATAGTTATTGGGCATTAAATATATTGTAGTTTTAACTGTTCACTACTAATAATTGTATTATTGATTATCCATGAAAGAATAGTAATTTATAAAATGACTTTTTCCCACTCGTCTTCCAGAAGAGTTCCCATATTTTATAACCACAAAGATTTAACCAGGATTCCTTGGCACATTTTTCCTTCATTTCTCCTTTATTTTCATTACCACAGGAATCCAGATTTCTTTTTATAATTACTGGCATGCAATCTATTTTAAATTTAGCTACTAAAACTAGTTTCTTAAGTGGCATTTCAACCATCTCCTTCCTCAAACCTCAGCAATTTCTCTCAAGTGCATTCTGTCCTAGTAACAATTCATCTTTGCTTCCAGATCTATGCCATTTACTTCATCCTGGTTGTTATTTATACTTTACAAGCTTTGACTACCATTCCTTTACATACTTGCCCATTCCCTTGTCTACTTGTGCTCTCTCTCTCTCTCTCTCTCTCTCTGTGTGTGTGTGTGTGTGTGTGTGTGTGTGTGTGTGTGTGTGTGTGTGTGTGTGTACAATCCTGGGGCTTGAACTTAGGGCCTGGACACTGTCCTTGGGCTTTCATGCTTATGGTTAGTTCTCTATCACTTGAGCTATAGCTTCACTTCCATCTTTTTTATGTATATTTGTAGATTGTAGTCTTGGAAACTTTCCTTTCCAGGCTGGCTTCAAATTATGATCCTCAGATCTCAGCCACCTGTGTAGCTAGGTTTATAAGAATGAGCGAGTGTTGCTGGGCTCTATTTCAGATTGTTTCCTTGTAGCAATTCAGAATCTTTGTTAACCTCATCCACATCTACTTACATGTTATCTCCAATGTGTAACACAGTATTCCTGGTGCTTAGTCTCTAACATCACGCCATAAACCCTGTAAGATATTACCAGCCTCTTTAAACCATTAAGCTGCCCTTACATGCATTATGTTTATCACTATTTGAAGGCTCCAGTGTATAGTGTTTGCAGCTTGTGTATTTCTCAAAAGCTTCTACTGCAAGTTCAGATGGTGCTCACATTTAATGCAAGTTCTCATCTTGCCATGCTGTAAGCCCTAGCTTGGGGCTTCACTATGCAAGGAGGATATGCCTTTCTTTTTCCCCAAGCGTTCTGCCTGTCCATGTATCTAAGGTCATCAAGGTAGTACTGTTTCCTAAGTCTTGTCTCATAATTGAGATGCTTATTTCCCATTGTAGGCTTTTCCTAACATATTATCATCTTAATATAGTCATTCCTACAATATTTTTAGAGTAAGACTTCTGTAACAACAGCATTAATTTGCTATTCATTCAATAGCTAATGAGTGAACATTCATTGTGTCCCTTATATTGTGACTGTTATGGGCCAACTTCCACTGTGACTGTAGAAATAAGTATATATGGGAAACACTAAAACCAGTATGCATCCTGATGAAGTATTAAGGCAAGTACTATAGAGACTCATACAAATGAGACTAATAGAAGAAACATCACAGAGGAACAGGATATGAAGAATCCTGAAGGCAAGAATGAAGACATCATAGCAGCATACAAGCAGTGTGTCAGGGCATACTGTGTGTTCATTCTTTAAAGAACAAATAGCTGAAGAACTGAGTTCTTAAAAACATGACAGAGTAATGAAGATTAATTTGTTAAGGATCACTAGTGTAGAATTTCAAGACCAATCTGTTTCCCAGGCCTTTAGGGAGCAAAGAAACAATGTAATGCTCTATTTATTATCTGCAAACCAGATGGCTATGAATAGGGGTGTGGATACTCAAAGTACTTGAGAGTTTTCCTAACAACTCAAGAAATCAAAAGATAAAAGAAAGAAAAGAAATAATTTGATATATAATAAGAATCTTAATATCAGGAAGTCACTATACACTAGGGAGCATTAATTTTACAAAGTTAGGAAAGCAAATTTTGTTTTTGATTAAGACTCTTCTCAGTGAAAAGGGTGGACAAATGAGTTGTCCTTTGTCACTGTAAACTTTCATTTAGAGAACCGGACTGTGGTTCTATAGTGATATACTTTAGCTTCTTAAGATGCAATACATTTTTAACAATATAATACTCAGAGAAAATGTACACATATGTACATTTTATATTTTATATGTGTGCTGTATATTTTTAAGTTTCAAATAGTCTAGTAAGGGTCTGGGAATGTAGCCTAGCATGCGCAAAGTCCTGGGTTCAATTCCTCAGTACCACATAAACTGAGGAAGCCAGAAGTGGCACTGTGGCTCAAGAGTTAGAGTGATAACTATGAGCCAAAAGAAGCCAGGAACAGTGCTCAGGCCCAGAGTTCAAGCCCCAGGACTGGCAAAAAAATAGTCTAGGAATAAAATCCTCTATATTGTTTGTATCATAAGTTTTTATCAGAATGATTTGGCAAAGAGTAGGTACTTAAGCTTCTAGCAAATGAAACCCCAATATAACAATTGTGTGTAAGAATATCCTAAGCAAAAGGCAGAATTTGAGTCCTTCATAGGCTCCACATGCTCATGTAATGTTGTGGAATTATCCATTTGGTTCTGAGTAGGAACAGATGCCTCATATATTTCAAAAAGGAAATTATATTCTACAGAAAAGGAACTCAGCACTGCCAAAGTAATAAGATAAGATATTTCATCATCTCTCAGAATATATTGGCAAATATTTTTCTCTTAGTACAATAGCCTTTCTTAAGCTAGCCCTTCTTTGAGTTTGGGACCTCATGAAATACTGACTACACCCTGTCCATAACAATTGCCCTCAAAGCACTGTGAGTTCCATTCTCAGTCCCTACAAGTATGTAGCAGTGGAGGTTTTAAGTGTTTGCATGATCTCATAAAGGCTTCTTTAGCTTAGACTCTTTATAAATGAGATAGAACATGATGAATGATTGTTGACTTCAGGTATGAGTCATCCTCTAAAACTGCAAATATAAAATCCAGTATAAAGTTTGGGAAATTCACCTATCTAACCCTGTATAATATCTATCCCTGTATAATATCCCTTGAGCATCTATAACTTTTAAATCTCAAAGCCAAAAGGCTCAGAAGCCAGGCTTACTTATGTTTTCACATGGGTTGAAGGCAATGCTGATTCTATTTTCTATATTTTAATGGTAATATATAGTGATACTAATAGACAGTAGCTCACAAAAATAATTCAACTAATCTGAAAATAAACACATTCATCCACACCAAGTCCATTGTCTGTTGAATATCTATTACTGTGACATATACTATGTCCAAATACAGCACAACTCCATAAACCAGAAAGGAAAAGAAGACATGTTCTCTCTTTTTTAGACTTTACAGACTAGCAGAGACAACACCAAAGAATAAGTTAAATAATGGATGTTCACGAACAGAAATAGGAGTAAATAATGGAACGTAAGTCAGCAATGGTATCTAAATGAAGCTAATTAGAATATTGTTTGTAAGAAAGTATGTGTAAGTGATAAGATTAGACTTCAAAAGTACATGAGGCAATGAAAGAATTTATTTCCTCAGAGATGGAGGAAAAGGGAGAGAGATGGAAAAGAAAAAAGAGGGAGGAAAGGGAGAGAGAGAAAAGAAATTGAGAACTTATTCCTTAATACCATGACCTTTACTTAGAATTTGAAATCTACATTTAAACTATTAAATTCCCTAAAACTTAGAGATCAGTGCACTTTATTGAATGAAGGAATGACATTGATATCTGTATTCACACAGAGAAGGATAGTATAATTTCATACAAGGCCAAAGGACTCTGATCTTAGGGAAAATAATATGCACTTTAACCAAAGAATGGTCTATACCCAGCGTCTTGATGCCAGTGAAGACATCTTTTGACATTGAATGGACAAACACTGAAGAAGCTGTGAAAGTGTGCTGTAGAAAGATCTAGGAGATGCTACAACTGTACAAAAAAATCATTGGTGCAAAACTACACTGTAAGAAAACTTAAAGAAGCAGCTCTGTGGGAAATAAAGATAAGGTAACTTCGAGTCAAAATATGAAAGAGTCAAAGAGTATGAACCTCATTCTGTGTGCTTTAGGGAACCATTTAAAGCAAATTAACTTGAAAAGTGAACAAATATTAAGAAACTGAAAAGTGGGGCTTTGTTGACATCTTATTGACAGAACACACATTCAAATGCAAGAATTAAGACCACAAACATCTGTTTGTTTAAACTGGGTTTTCAGAGTCTAGACATATTTGAGTAGAAATTGATGCACTTTGTGAGTGCCCATTTCTATGTGTTCATTTTTTACAGCAATCAGGCCCACCAATGCCATATAAAATGATTTAATTTTACTAAAAAGAACTTAAGAAAATGTAGCCATTGCTTCTAAAAAGTAAAAAGGAATGGTTTAAAATAAAATACAATAAACCACAAATGATCTGGAATCTATTTTAAATATACCATTAGAAGCCCAAGATATATTTTTGTCATGAATCATAAAAACTAGCCAGATTGCAGGAAAAAAATATTTTCACAACAAACTTACTGTAAAAGCTGCTTTCATGGAAAGAAATAAGATTAAATGAAAAGCATGGCAAATGAATGGAAAAAATAAAAGTTTCCAGAATGTGACAGATCAGATACAACTAGAAATTGGGCAGACCAGAAAACTACTTGTAAAACTATCTTACAAAGAATTTCAAAGCCAGTAATAAGATGTTCCTTTAAAACGTCAAAGAGAAGACGGAATCTGACCACAGTATCCAGAGGAACTCTACATATAAATGGTGTATTTGGAAGATTTTCAAAGAATGGTTAAGTCTTTCTTGTTTTGATATATTCACATGATGCTTTCAATGCTTAAACCATGAACTGTCTTTTGAAGTATACATTTCACAAGTGCTAGACAAAACACAAGTGCTAGGCTCAAAACACATGGTTTTACTTATTAGAAATCCTGACATGATATACCTAAATCACTACAAGCAAGTACACATAAGGTTAGGGAAGAGGACAATTAATCAAGATATGTGAACTGTTGGGAAAAAATTAACCAAGCCAGAAAAGACAAATTCTCAACAGGATCCTCCTCATAAACACCAAATCTAGTAAAAGTGCCAGAAATCTAAAACTTATTTCCATAGGGAAGCTATGGAATCTGTTATAGAAGAAAGAATAATTTTGTACTTAATATAACAGAATTCAGAAAGGAGGCTATAAACTACTACTAGCATTGTCAAGTGGGCATTTGGACAGGTAAAAAATGATGGATCTTTAGATTTTCAAAAAGTATCCGACAAAGATCCTTCCCAAACCACTTAAATATAAGTTACCATAAGATTTAGAAATATATTTGGACTTGCATATGAAGCTAGCTTACAGTCATAAAGTTATTATGTTCCAAAAAGTTAGTTTCTTTAGATACAGAGCTCAAATACTACCCTTTCAAGAACTGGAGTGACAGAACTGCTCCGTACAAATCAATATCCATAGAATTTGATTGACTTTAGATTATATTAGTGACCTTTTTAACTACTGAATCTACCCATGACTTTTGTAATATCCCTGACAGCACAAACAAAGTCCCATTGGTTAGAGGAATAGAAGAGGATATCATGGTGAACAGAGGGAAAAGGAGAAGAGTGGTGGGAGACAGCTTTATCTCCTCTCTGATGCTCTCTGGGACTATACCTTTCAGCACATTGTTGCAAATCCAAATTAATTCTGGATAATCATAAACTCTCTGGAAGATTAAAAAAGCCCAGTTGTAATGATCAAAATTTTCATTTTTGACTTTTAGGCATGAGAGATATACAAATCTCTCATTTTATTTAATTTTTATTGCATCTTAAATTCCAATATGGCTAATACAAAAAGCATGGAAACCGTATACTCAAATCAATTATTGTTGCCATACTAAAGATGTTACCACTGGTTTCCATTTTTTAATTTTTTTTAATTTTTAATTTTTTCTTATTTATTGTCAAAGTGATGTACAGAGAGGTTACAGATTCAAATGTTAGACCTTGGATACATTTCTTGTACTGTTTGTTACCTCCTCCCTCATTCCCCCCTCCTTCCTGGTTTCCATTTTATTTTAGCATGCTGGATATGAATTGAAAAAGCAAGGGGTGATCCAAGATGCCAAGTATAGAAAACTCGATGATGCTCTTAGTAAATAAAGGACTAAGAAACCTCCGTGTGGAAAATATATTTCTATTCATAGAAAAAATATATCTCTATTCATTCAGAAATGGGAAAACTAAATATCACCATAGATGACAAGACAGATTACAAAGGCAGGGAAGGGAAGAAACAATCTTAGAATTTCGCACAATCCTCTTTGAACAGTAATCCAGCAAGGGGCTAGTTTTTAAATTCAACATGTTTGTGAAGATGAAATACATACATAAACACATTAGTTTAGGTTGAAAAGATACATTGAGGTAGAAATATGCAGCAAACGCAAGAACAAAATCAAGAAAGGTAAGGACTCTAGGTGAGTACAGGCAGAAGACATGAGACCCACAGCCTGGGAAAATAACAAAGCCAAGAAAAGTGTAGTCTACCAAAATCTAGGTATCTAGTGAGACTTAAAATATAACTAAGATTAAGAAAAAAAAGAGCATAACAAAATTGGTCTTCAAAAGAAGTTTTCTTTTCAACAAAGTGTCAGAGGTTATTAAATACTACAGTAATGAAAAGCTTGAATTTGAAGTAGTTTAAGTAACTACTTATCCACATATAGTATTGAGTCATAGATTTAAATGACATTTCTTTTTTTCCCCAATTCTGGGGTTTAAACTCTGGGCCTGGTCACTGTCCCTGGGTTTCTTTTGCTCAAGCACTTTATGACTTGAACCACAGCAACAGTTCTAGCTTTTTCTGGATAGTTTATTGAAGATAACAGATTCATGGACTTTTTTGCCCAAGCTGGTTTCAAACTGCATTCCTCAGATCTCAGCCTCCTGACTAGCTAGGATTATAAGGGTGACACTGGGGCCTGGCTGATACTTCATTTTTACAAATTTCACTGCAGAAACTTGATGCCATATGCCACATTAATTCATATAGATTTGATAGTAAAATAAGAGCAGTAAAACTGCTGATAAATAATCCTAGTACTAGGCCTTTCACAATAAAAAATATTTTTTCTAAATATATTCATTATTGGGCCTAAATTGAATTAAATTCTGAAAATCTACAATTATTTTTTAAATTCAGTTTTTAGACACTGTGTTATGGCTTTGCATAAAGGAAAACAATGATCCAGTGCATTACTAATTATTAAATAAATTTAGATTTGAACAATAAAGAAGCTGTCGGTACATTAAAGCATGGTTGATCTTTTCAGTGAGGTGATGTATAAATTCCATATTTATTCTTTTTTATAACCAGTTTAATGGTTCTAAGACAATTTGAAAGCTCAGCATTAGAAAGTCCTACCATCAAACCATCTGCCCCCAGGAATAAAAACATGACCTTTCTCATTGGCATTACTTTTTCTTAACTAAATTTGTCTAAAGAAAAGCTCAATAACAGTGTTCATTAAAATAGAGCTTTTTAGTCAATATTGTTTGTAAAGTCTTAGAAGTTATAATGTACCCTTCAAAAGTGATATATGCTATATGTGGCTAAGTAATTTCAAGCCCATGTCAATGCAAGAGCTTTAAATTTTTATGTTCATTCTCAGTTGCAATAGTTTGCTTTAATTTATGTAATTATGAGGCCAATATGGAAATCTAGCCATCGCTTATTTCTGGTAAGCATTCCTGAACAATGTGTATGCCTTCAGGAACTAAAGTAACTGATTCAGAGTCCATAATAAGGCCAAATGAAAGAAAGCAACTGTTCAGCCACTAAAGAGCTGCAATTCTTTTCTATGTGACAACTGTACATTTCGGAAAGTTTAATAGACAATAAACTATATCCAGAAAGCACTCAGATGAATGACCTAGAACAGGAAGCAATTGGGTCTTATGCTAATTGTCACTTATCAGGGCATAAATACAGCTTCTACTTGTTCATATCCATATAAAGAACCTATGACACACAGCACAGTGCATTAGGAAGGAATTCAGTGACATATTTGGTCAATTAACATTCTTTTGAATATAAAAGATTATTTTCAGAGATAAGTCCTCTAAAATTCTCAATCATTAAAATACTAGTGTGAAAAAATGCCAGTATCTCTGAACCACCGGGTAACTTTTATAGTATAAGAAAATCAGTCCAAATTATATTCATTTAAAAATGATTTTTGTAGGGTTGGTTCCCTTTGGGCCACATCCCTCCAGTATTTGTTATTATGCCTCTATCAGAAAGAACGATACTGCTCCATTCATAAAGAAATGGAAGTACTTGGAAAAAATCATACTAAGTGAAGTGAGCCAGACCCAAAGAAACATCGATGCTATGGTTTCTCTCATAGGGAATAATTAGTACAAGTTTAGGATAGTCATAGCAGAAGATCACAGTAGCCCAATAGCTATGCCCATATGAACACATAGTATGGTGCTAAGTGAAATGAAATCCACGTTATAGAAACAAGTGGTATAATTATTGCTGTAATTATTTTCAACATGCCTTGTGAAACAGTACCTTTTTTTTAGTTTTCTTTTTTTCTCTCTCATATTCCCTTCCTGTAGTTTTACCCCTGCTATCACTGTATCTGATCTTAGTACCCTGGATATACATGTATTAGAACTAGGGAAAGAAAGGGAATACCAAAGTCGAGAGACAAAGGATAAAAAAAACATTCCAAAAGCAATACTTACAAAATCATTTGGTGTAAACAACTGTACAACTTATGGGGGGAGAGGAGAGAGGGAAAGGAAGAGGAAGGGGAAAAATGAGGGAGGAGGTGACAAGTTGGATAAAAAATGTGCTCACTGCCTTATTTATGAAATTGTAACTCCTCTGTACTTTACTTTGACAATAAAGAAAAGAATTGAAAAAAAAGGAAACATAAAAAAATTAAAAACCATTGGATGATAAAATGCTATCTGCATACAACAAACCCGTCCAATCACTGGAATCTCTTTTCGTCTCAGGTATACATATTGAAATGAATATAGACAATTATCATTGGTTCCTGAAACACTAAATTCATATACCCAGAATGTCAGGAGTGATGGAAAAACTACTTGGTCCCATTTCTTCTTCTATAGTATCTATATGTCCATATATGTCCCAGCTATTTTCAGTGGTGGAGAATTCATTACATCAAGAGGTTCCATTCATTTTCAGTTGAGTGAAACTGCTACAAACTTTCACAGAGAATTCCACATGGCCTATTATGTTAGAGTTTCTACGCATGAACACGAGGCAGAGCAGTCTTCACATAATTTAATGAACACAGAATGCATAACCTATCAGCTAAAATCGATCTATCTGTACTTTCTACCACACAGTAATACATTGGCCTTTTGGACTTTGGAAAAATAAATTTCCTTTTTCTTCATTTGTTCATCTCCACTTCTACAAGATATTCCTTTGAAACATTTTAATAACTACTCTGACTTTATTCTTATTTTCTGTGATATGAACTAATTTCTTTCATCACTTCCAATACAGCAGAATTACCATATTCTTTCCTAGACAAACTCCTAAAATGTATTTTTCTTTGAGGTAAAATAATCTATGTCTAACAGTGCTATAGTTGGCCCTAAAATGGTTTTGGGTTTAACATGTAATAAGTACCTGAAGACAAATGAAGTAGATTCCATAAGAACAACATATAGTCAACATTGCAAATTTTGTCAAGAAAATCAATAGCAAAAATTTCACTCATATTTTATTGTCTCCATGGATGAAAATATAAATGTATAGTAAATAATTTATCTACATAATCTACAAAATAAATATCTTTCTTTTTTTATTTTTTGTAGGTCATGGGTCTTGAACGCGGAGCCTGAGCACTATCCCTGAGCTCTTTTGTTCAAGGCTAGCACTCTACCACTTTAAGCCACAGCACCACTTCTGGTTTTCTGGAGGTTAACTGAAGATATGACTTTTCTGCCCATGCTGGCTTTGAACTGCGATCCTCAGCTCTCAGCTTCCTGAGTAGCTAGGATTACATGTGTGAGCCATCAGTGCCTGGCATAGCTTTCTGACATACAGCTACTGCTTCTACAAGACTGCATTTCAGTTAGCTTATTAACTTTCCACATTGAGTTATCAAAATGTATATAATTAAAATATAAGCCACACTATGTGAATAGTTGTCTCTTTTCCTTTTATATATATATTTTTTTATTATCAAACTGAATTGGGAGAGGTTACAGTTTCATATATTTGGCATTGGATACATTTCTTGTACTGTTTGTTACCTAGTCCCTCGTTCCCCCCTCCCCCCCTCCCCTTTCCCCTTCCCCGCCCCCCCCATGAGTTGTTCAGTTCATTTACACCAGTTTTGCAAATATTGCTTTTGTAGTTGTTTGTATTTTTTTACCCTGTGTCTCTCGATTTTGGTATTCCCTTCCAATTTCCTAGTTCTAATACCAGTATATCCGGTTTCCAATATACTCAGATAAGATACAGAGAAAGTGTGGGTACAACCACAGGAAGGTGATACAAGAAGATCATCAATAATAGAGGCTACAATTACATATGGCACGCTGAAAGGACCTGGAAAAAGTTATACTAAGTGAAGTGAGCCAGACCCAAAGAAACATGGACTCTATGGTCTCCCTTATAGGGAATAATTAGCATAGGTTTAGGCAAGTCACAGCAGAGGATCACAGGAGCCCAATAGCTATACCCTTACGAACACATAAGATAATACTAAGTGAAATGAACTCCATGTTATGGAAACGATTGTTGTAACTACTTTCAACGTGTCTCTTTTCTTATCACTTAAATATAAAAATCATGATTATGTTTTTTAATTTGATTCACCCTAATTATTTAATAATTGTCTACACTTAAGAGTCCCAGTACTTGGAAAGCTGATGAAGGAGGGTTGTTTATTGTAGGCAAGCATAGTCTATGAAGTGAAACACTGTCTCAAAATATGACAAGACTAATGAATACATACAACAGACTTAGCAAATTATGGAGTTCACTTCAAGTTGCGTTTTTTAGACTAAGACCCTAGTAGTTACATTAAAAATTTGTGGTGTTTCTTGATTTCTGTTAGAGTCTGTGGGAGGTCAAATAATTACAACAGAATATGAGGAGAATTTTTCCTACTCTCAAGAGTACACCTGAGAAGGGCATCATGTACTCTAATAGTTGAACAAATAAATTCATTCAATCCTCACACACTAACAAGTAGTCCAATTACTCTCATCTTTTACATTTCAATACATTGATCTTGAGGTCTATGCATATAATTTAAAAGCAAGATTATACAATTAAGAACAAAAGAGCTGGTATTAAAGATATAAATTTTCACTCCAAGGGGGAGGGGGGTATGAGGCACAAGGTAACAAACAGTACATGAAATATATCCAATGCCTAACGTGTGAAACTGTAACCTCTCTGTACATCAGTTTTATAATAAAAACTTTAAAAAAATTAAAAAAAAGAATGTAAAAATACAAAAAAAAAAATTTTCACTCCAAGTATAGTACCAGTTAAGGTCAGAACCCTATGACCTTCAGAATTCTAAATTATTTTAAATTGGATTTCTAATATTTAGAAGAATTTGGGGGTTTAGAAAAGCTATTGTGATAAGCTGAAGACTAGCAGAAAATTCAATATATAATGTAGCTAGAATACAAATACAAAATCCACAATCCTCCCTCACAAACACAGTCATGTGCCCAGGTGTGGACTGAGTTGATTCCCCACAGGGATCTCTTCCTATTATCCTGGCTCCTGTTGCTCCACCCTTGGGAAAATAATTGTAGCATGAATTAGGTTTTAGATTCCAACTCATACAAACATTAGCTTTATAGAGATGCCTGGCTTTCCCAGGCCTACAGTGAACCCAAAGACTGGGAGAAAAGGATCTTTTTCATAAAAGCTACCATAAGGAGAGTATTATGAAGGAGAAACAGGGAATCAAACTGGTTTAGAAATCGTAAAAGATCTCACCAAGTTGTGACGGTGAATTAAGAATCTTATTTGCCTTGAACTGCTTATCACTAGTTAACTACTTTGTGGTAATAATTAATTGACTACTTTTTTAAAGCAATTGATAAAAGTAAATAAATTATAGTTTTTATTTTGGTATTTTTCACCTTATGTAAAGCAGTAAAAAGAAAGTATCTGGTTTGTCCTCATACTATTTGTCTATGTGATTCTATTCTAAACCCTTAAGGAAAGTCAATCTAGCTAAAAATGTCTAAAATCTGTGAATATAGTCTTGTAAAAATATAATTTTCCCTTACTGGACAAAATGCAATTTTAATTCTTGGAGGATGCCTGGAAGGAGTAAGACAAAATAAATAAATAATTTACATTATACATCATATACTTTATTTCATTTGACTCTACTAAACCCTTTGGAATTATTATAACCTCTTATAAAAAAAAAAGAAACTAGGCTATTGACAGGCATGATAGTTCATGCCTGCAATCTCCGTTGTTTAGAAGCTGAGACTGAAAGATTGCAAGTTGGAGGTCAGCCTTAGCTACATAGTGCAGCCCAGTGTAAAAAGAAAATCAAGGGTTGGGGATATAGCCTAGCGGCAAGAGTGCCTGCCTCGGATACACGAGGCCCTAGGTTCGATTCCCCAGCACCACATATACAGAAAATGGCCAGAAGCGGCGCTGTGGCTCAAGTGGAAGAGTGCTAGCCTTGAGCGGGAAGAAGCCAGGGACAGTGCTCAGGCCCTGAGTCCAAGGCCCAGGACTGGCCAAAAAAAAAAAAAGAAAAAAAGAAAATCAAACTGTTTCAAACAGGGATCTCAGTCAAATTTTCAAATAGTAGTAAACAATGAACTCAGAATTTGAAAACACTGCTTGATTGTACTTGCATATTAACCATAACCTCTGCTAATTCTAACAACAGAGTTTCTCTCAATCTATTTACATCAACAATTACAGAATAGATTATAAAGAAGACCTAGGAAAGCATAGCTTAGATGCAAAACAGTAACAAGTTTGAGCATAGAAGGGATAGACCTTCTGTCACCACATATAGATTACAAGAACTCCTAATCTTGCTCTCTTGGCTCAACTAGATCCCCTGTACTACACTCACTGCATTCTACTTGCCTTCCTTTCCATGTGCCTAATTCCTTTTGTACTCAGTATTTCATATCCCTTTTGGTTGTTCTGGCAACATGTTTCAGTTTTCTGTAGGAGTTGCCAAAACAAGCATTTCAACATCTGGAAATCATCCTCCATCACTTTCACCGGTGAGATGCATTTGCCCTAGAAGGTGGTTCCCATATAGACCCCCTGAGATTCCACATTAACTTAGAGAAACAGCTTTCCAATATTCCCTGGCTATGGAAAAATGTAACTCACTGACTGCAGACTCTGCCATTTTCCATCACATTAATAATAACGTATTTATGAGTCAATGTTGTAGTACACTGAGCTAATATATTTTTAAAGGAATAGTGTGCATGGGCGTGTGTATGTGTGTGTGTGTGTGTGCTCGCACACAATCTCCACACACACAATCTCCAGATTTCTTAAAGTAAATAACTATAACAAACAATTTTTATGCTCGAAGACATTGACAGAGGAAAATCAATACCATTAATTAAATCATAAAATGCAGTGAAATGAATGTATAGCAGCACCACCAACAACAATTAGGACAAATGCTCAAGTTCAAGGTTTTTTGATGAAGAATTTAATGTTTAAGTAGTTCAGCCAGGCATCAGTGACTCACGTCTATAATCCTAGCTACTCGGGAGGCAGAGATCTGAGGATCGTGTTTCAGCCAGCTGAGGCAGGAAAGTCCATGAGACACTTATCTCCAATTAACCACCAGAAAACTAGAAGTGGAGCTGTGGCTCAAGTGGAGAGCACAAGCCTTCAGCTGAAGAGCTCAGGGACAGCACCCAGGCCCAGAGTTCAACCCCCATGACCGACACACACAAAAAAACACGTAACTCATTTACAAGAGGGACCATATTCATTATTCAGTGCATAGATCTGGAAGTCAGAGGACCCATTTCCCTGGCTAAAATCAAGGATTTTAGCATTAGTTCTTAAAGCTTCAGTGGACAATTCATTTGCTTGGCTTTTTAAGCTTCTAAAAGCAACTTACCTATTCTTTGACTTGTGATTCCATTCTAACTTTATAGACTACAAATCAGGCTATTTGTCTTCTCTAGGCTCTTTCTTCCACTTTGACACTACTATGTTAATATCTTACTGCTGCAGTGATAAACTACTACAAATTTACTTTTCTAAAAACAACAAATTTATTGCTGAAGGCTCTGGAGGTAGAAAGTTAAAATGAATATCACCAGACTGAAATCAAAATCTTGACCTGAATTCATCTCCTCTGCATAATTCATTTCTTGATTTATCCAGATTCTAGAATCCGACAGCATTTCTCTCTTTCTTTTCTTTCCTGCCTCCTTCCTTCCTTTCTTCCTTCCCTTCTCTCCCTCTCCCTCTCCCTCTCCCTCTCCCTCTCCCTCTCCCTCTCCCTCTCCCTCTCCCTCTCCCTCTCCCTCTCCCTCTCCCTCTCCCTCTCCCTCTCCCTCTCCCTCTCCCTCTCCCTCTCCCTCTCCCTCTCCATCTCTCTCTCCTTTTTCTTTCTCTCTGTCTATTGTGGGCTTGAATTCAGGGCCTGGACACCCTTCCTGAGTCTCTTGTGTTCACGGCTAGTGCTCTGTACCACTTAAGCTACAATGCCACTTCCGATTTTTGAGTGGCTGATGAAAGACTTTTCTGTCTGGGCAGGCTTCAAACTCAATCCTCAAATATCAGCCTCCTGAGTAGCTAGGATTATAAACCTGAGCCAAGGTGCCTGGCTCCAAGGCTCCACCTGCGTTTCTTAATCCATTCCCCCTTAATGACTTTCAAAAATATATGCATCACATCTTCAAATGCCTTTCTCTCTCCCTCTCTGGCTCTGATGCCTGCTTTTCTTGTCATCTCTTCTGACTACATCTCTTCTGCTTCCATTCTTTTTAAAAGACACTTGTGATTACCATGGGCCTAGCCACATAATCCAAGTTAATCACTCTATTCTGAACGCAGATGATCAGCAACCACAGTGCCACATCAAAGCACATTCTCCTCTTCTGTATTAGGCAGTATAACTGAGATCAGAACAAGGAAATATTTTTCAATTCACCCCCTGGAATAGAATTCAAGCATAGGCAGACATAGATTTTATCACTTTTACCCAAAGCCATAAATTGTGTCTGTCACATCACCCTTAATGAGTATCAGTTGGATAAATTGATTTTTAGTTTATTCTCTAGAAAATCAAGTTTTGAGTATTCATATTGGGGATCATAGAATTAAAGAAATAATACAAAAGTATAATTCATACTACATTTAGAACCAACCAACATACTAAATTCTTTTTCCACATATCATTCTTAGATTAGGCTTTTCAAAACGTGAAAATTGAAGATATGCTCAGTTTTCTGATGTATATTGATGGACTTGTCCTCATAAATTAAATGAAAAATTTGATATATCTTGCTTTATTGGAGATATTTTCCCTCAACAAGGGCATAAGAATGTGTGTGTTTGTGTGTGTGCGCACGTGTGCCAAATCTTATCAAAAATTGAAGCTTTAATTTTAAAGTTATTTTACACATCTAAAAATAGCAATCTCCCAACTGTGATTTCATGCAGAATATCTTAATAATGTAGTACATTTAACTCACAATATAAAATCACATTATCTTCTAAATATTTCTCTACAGCCCATAATTTGTTATTAGTTCCCATTGGGAGATATAATACAGATGTGCTCTAGTACCAAGTTATTACAATAATTTCCAATGAAATACCTGAAAGGTGACTGAAGATTAGTTGCTAGGGTGACTGAAAAATAATATCTGGTAGCAAAATGAAAAAGTTACCCTTTGCAACTGATAACTATGTAATTGTTCTGTCAACCTGACAATGGAGATGAGGCTATTATCAAAGCAAGTACTACTCTATAAAGTTTAATTAGTCAATTGTTAAATATGCAACTATAACTACAGGTAAAATGTGGAAAATGTCCTAAACAAATCTCATACCACAGATGAAGCTCTAAATACAACTCATTCTAAAGTTATCAGATCAAGACTTGCTAAGAACATTTCAACAAAGGGGTCTAAAAACATCAAGAATTTAAATTAGTCATAAATCTGAAACCATGTTCACACAGATGCCTCTTCTATTTCTACAGGGGGTGATACTTATGCTACTTTACAAACCTGACTGGTCAGAGCAGACTACATGAGATCCGGATCCAAACTCTGTCTATTTCAAAATCCCTTTTCAGACATATCAGACATAGAGAGACAGGAATGCAATGTGCTATGGATGAAAAACAAAAATGAAGGCCATTTTTTCAGTGAAACTAAATATTTTGTGGTATTCTTATTTAAAATAAAACTTTGTCAAATTTTGGTCAAAACGTCCCACTGCCTTTTATATATCCTAGTTTTACAAAGTAACCCAATATTTTCATCATCAATAAAATCACTGGAATAATAAACTCTTTAAATCTGGAATAAATATTTACTATATCTATATATGTATGAATATGTATCTGTATAGCTACTTACATACAATTTAATCTGCATAATATATACATAATTTTTTCATGTATATGTATGTATATATACATGCACATATTATATACATGAATATGTATCTATGTAGATATTTACATATACTTTAATCTACATAATTTTATGCATATAATTTGTTCATGTATTGTATATGCACACACATTATATATATGATAATGAATATATGTATAGGGGCTGGGAATATGGCCTAGTGGCAAGAGTGCTTGAATATATAATTTGTTCCTAAACTGGAAAAATTCTTTCTATGGCCACTAAAGTTTTAAAACATTTTCATTTTATGTGTTTGTTTCTCTGTTGATAGACTATAAATTCAGTAAAGTTAGGAACTGTGAGTAACAATCTGCAGTATCCTTTTAGCCTAGCACAATATCTAGAACACAGTATATGCCCATCATCCCTAATGAATTTTGATTATAAAATAAAGGTTTTCATCTAATAATTCAGTAATTTATAGAAACTGGTATGCTTTTAGGGGAAAAGTAAATTTCATTATCATATATAGGCTAAATATCATTGGCACAATTGTTTTAGCTGTTTTATTTTAAACTCACTGATCACAGTGCCATATATTTGTATAGTACTTTAATACCAGTATTTTTAGTGTTAATACATACTAACACCATGTAAACATCAACTATTCATGCCACTAATATCCAAAGATTCCTTAATTTGAAAAAATAATTTATAACTAAATGAATTAGCTGAGTCATCATATATATGACCAACATGGTCGTGATATGAAATCAGATTAGAATCCAATATATTGGAATATATAAGTGATCTCATCAAACAAATTTTACTGATTTTTTTTGGTTAGGCTTAATTTTCTCTGTTGTATTTCAAAAAAGTATTGTATATACTCAGAAAACCCAAATCTGTGGAAGGACAACATCAAAATTGTGAGACGAAGGATAAAAGGTGAACTAATGCAAAAGTGATACTAACACGACAATATTTTGGAAATTAATTGTACAACTGGGGGTGAGGAGAAGAGGGGAGAAAAATGAGGGAGGGGGTAACAAGTTTGACAAGAAATGTACTCACTACCTTACATATGTAATAGTAACCCCTCTGTACATCACCTTGGCAATAAAATAAAATTAAGAACCAAAACAATATATTGTATTACAAACAATAACAAAAAATCAAGAAGATAGAAAAACACAGGTTTTAGAAATTTTACTGATGTTCTTGTCTTTAGGGACCATAGTTTCACAAAGATCATTAGAAAACCTCAAACTTCCAGATCCATCATCTTTTCCTCACATTTCTGTTGATGGCTTCCATCTCAATATATTTTCCTGCCTGCTTTGTCTCTGAAGAGACTTCAATCACTTTCTAACAACTTTAGCTAATTTTTCCACTTCCTGAGCTGACCAAGGGCTTATTCCCAAAAGTTTAATATCTTTTACTTCAATGCTTTTATTCATCTATTTTTCACTAGTATAACAAAATGCCTGAGGTAAGTTCACCTTGTGAAAAAGGGAACCATGTGTTTATTTCAGGACAGTTTTGAAGCTTGACAGTCTACCACCTTGGCACCGGCCCTTGGCTGTGGCAGACAGCAATGACAGAGGAAAATGTGGTGCTCAGAACAGGAACCCAGAGGAATAATCAAGACCCAGGCTTGTTCTTAAAACAACATTTGCAGGAACTCTCTTTATCCTCTACAACGGTATTTCCTTCAGTAATCTAAGAACTTCCCAATAGACCAGACCTCATAAGGATCCCCTTACCATCCGATCCTGCCATCCTGGGAACCAAGCCTCCAAAACATGAATCTTTGGAGGTTTAACTTAACAAACTATAGCCAGACCATAGCTGTGCTATGGAACCATCCTATTTCTTGACCAGTTCTCAAAGTTAAGAACCCATTGTTCCACTTCTAAATTTGTTAATGGGCATAGATTGAGTACTTTAAAGCTCTTGGCTTAGTGAGCAGCAATTAGACAATAACAATAAGTTATTTGGGGCAGATTGACTGTGAATTGTATTTATACAAGTTGGTAAAATTGACAAGTGGTTATATTTTAACTCATTCATAATTACCTTCATGAAAATTGAACAAATATGTTGGTCCAATATGTCACTATAGCAGGAAGAAAATAATTTCCTTTTAAATAAATAGCTTCATTTGAGTTTATTCTGTGTTTTGCCCTTTGCTGAGGTTGCTCTGCATGGATGATGTTATTTATGCACTCATCATTTCTATCTACAAAAAAATCTACATCTAATGTGTCTGTCATTGTTCATTTGTGTTTTCTCCACTTTCCTCCCAAAGCATCCTATTTCTTGCTAACCAGTTTCTGATCCTTCCACAAGGGAGAGGGAAATTTTCAATCTGGCCTCTGGTTTGCAAGATGGCCTCAGGCGCCCTAGTGATGGAGGGCCACTGAGGTCAACTGGAGATGGAAAAAGACCTAACATTCAGTCAAGTCAGCTCTTTTTAACATATCAGATTATATTCTAATTGCTTAATTGAGAACTAATTTCTGAAAGGATTATAGCTAGAAGTCACAGACCTGTCTGAGTTTTCATCTAACAGCAATATGATTTAAATATATCTTAAACAAAAGTGAAAAAAAAAACTGTGTTGTTGTTTTTTGGACTCAGGGCCTGAGCACTGTCCCTGGCTTCTTTTTGCTCAAGGCTAGCACTCTGCCACTTGAGCCACAGCACCACTTCTGGCTGTTTTCTGTATATGTGGTGCTGGCTGGCTGTTTTCTGTATATGTGGTGCTGGGGAATTGAACCCAGGGCCTCATATATACGAGGCAAGCACTCTTGCCACTAGGCCATATCCCCAGCCCCCTGTGTTCTTATTATTTTAAAAAAATCTATATCTACTTGTGTCAATGTAAACTTCATGTATATGGTATTTAGTACCCAGGAATCCAGGAAGTATTTAAGAAATATTTTGTCAATAACTGGTTCATTAATTTTATAACCAGTAAGCTGTATAAAACTGTGGTGGGAAACTTAGTAGCAGAGTCTTACTGAATAGAAAACATGAATTAATTTTTTCCTTGCAATTATTACTTCTGGCTCTTGCCAGTTGGGAAAGGCCAGCCCACACATAATGTAAAACCCCCATCTCAAGGAACAAGCTGGTGTGATGGCTCACATCTCCAAGTTCACCTATGTAGTAGGGATATAGGAACACTGCTCAAGGACAGCCAAAGGCAAAAATACCAAACTGGAAAATAATCACAGTAAAAAAATGCAAGGGGCGTGGCTCATATGGTAAAGTACATGACAACAAACAAGTGGTAAGCCCTGAGTTCAAACTCCAGAACTGTGCCTCTAAAATGATTTGCTGATGATTTTCACATTGCATTAGAAAAAGCAGTACAATCAGTAGAGCACTTGGTCTTCAAAGTCATCCCACTATACAAAACTTAACATAACTGATACATTAAAATAACTGCGCCAATAAATATAGTGCCTGCCACAAATTATTATACAAATGTATCATCTTCTCTTGAAACAACACCTGCTGTCTGGCCCCTTGGTATTTAGTATCAATGTCATACTTTCCAATACCTTCCTGACATTATCCTTTCCATCTTTACACTTCTTACTATCCTAGTCTGTCCTTATCCTTCTTTCTTTCTGTATCCTAATTTATTGCTCTTCATGGAACTCTTTTCTGAAACCTATAAGCATCCTATTCTGTCATCTAAAACAAAATAGAACAAAATGCTCTACTCAAATCTGTATCTTGTTCCACCTGGTTTTATTAGTTTCTTCTTGCCTTCAAACCTCTGTTTCTTTATAAATAAGGGGGAAAAACTCAAGGTGTGTTGATTATTTCTACTATTATTAAACACTGAGTTCATAATAAATTCCACAAAATTAAGGATCTAATAATAAGTAAGATTGAATCATCATACCTTCTAGTCTATGTTACAAAGCATTGAAATAGTTGGGGTTCCAGTAGACACATGCTAGTGAATGGTTCTCAGAACTTTTCTTGTAAATTAATCATCAGTCAATCCCTATACACAAACTAGAATCACTAAAAATTAAGTGACAGGATGATAAATAGACACCAAATTGCAATTAAGTGAGAGAAAGAAGCTCTTGTATGGTTTTCATAGTAGAGAGACTACAGGAAGCAATTACATACTGTCAACCTCAAAAAACTAGAAAAAATATTTTGAATGATTTTACCGTATAGTGATAAATGTTTGAGGAAACAGATATGTTTAGTCAAAGAACAGCATACATGTATCAAAGCATCTTATGATTCCCCACTAATATGCACAAATTTTGAGGACTTGTGTATCGGGCAAAAATAAATTAGAGGGAATACATGGAGGAGGTTGGTTTGATTGGGGTGGGCATATATTGGATGAATGGATGGATAGATAGAAATGACACTGACAACCCTTTGTATAACTAACACTTAAAATTAAATTTCATTAAAAGCCAAAATAGGAAAGACTTAGAGTCAACTCTCCCACTTGGTAAATTATAGTACTTTGAATTATAAGTTTTAATGCATTAGGTGAAAAGACATCAACTAAAGCAAGCCTACATAAAATATGGAACTATATCTTTAACTTTGTTGCTGAATATATTAAAACTTAAGACAAAATGATAATGTACTTAGGCAATAATCTGACAACAGAAAGGGCATCTGTTTTTGAGCCATGATGACAAAAGAAGGATGTTTGATTTAAAATATCACTGGTGGGTGTTTATTGAAGATCTAGAATATGCATAGTACCGGTTATGGGTCTAATTTTCTGGCTGGAAAATTGGTCTTTACCTTCAAGAATAAGAGGATATAACGAAGACCTAATGATAGTTACGGTGTAATAAGCCCAGCAACAGAAATGGACAATGAATGAAAGAACATGGCATACTATTATACTATAAAAAGAAGACATTTTGTGGTTTAGAAAAAAAGATGAAGCACGCTATTCCAGAAGTCTTCAGAAGGGTGCACATCAGTTTTGACAAAGGATTTCATGTGTAGGAGAGGATGGAATAAAGATAAGGGAAATAATGGAGTTAATACATAAAATGGCTGATTTGATATACTTTGCCGAGACTCTCCTGAACTCCTTTCTAAGCCCCTTACCTCTAAGGCAATATTTGATAGAAAGATTATTATGACTTTCCTAGTATACTGCCCACCTCCATCACAGAACAAATCACAAAAAAATGTCCCTGATTTATTTGATGACTAACTTCTCAGGGGTAAGGGCTAAATGTTTCTGTATCTTCAGAACAGTGCTCAATAAACAGTAAATAATCAGCAGATAGTAATACAATGACTGCATTAATGACATGAACTGTTTCATGGGTTGTGTGGTGGGGATTTTTCCCTCTGTGATAAAAAACATGTCGAAATCTCCTACTTGAGATAAAAAAATAAATAAATTGACTAGGCACTGGTAGCTCACTCGTGTAATCCTATCTACCCAGGAGGCTGATATTTGAGGACTGTGGTACAAGCAGGAACTCTAATCACCAAAACTAGAAGGGAAGCTGTGAATCAAGTGGTAGAACACTAATTTTGAGCAAAAGCTAAAGCTAAGGGACAGTATTCAGGTGCTGAGTTCAAGCCCCAGTACTGGCGCGCACACACACAAACAAACAAACAAACAAAATGATCAACATTTTAAGAATTGCCCAAAGCAAATGGCACATCATTATTTTGTTATGGTTAACTGAAACAGCACTTTAATGGATTCATTATATTGTTGGGAAAACTAAGCCACTTCATTGCAAAGACAAAGCAGTAATCTAGACAATGCTATATGTTGTTAAACTTCAGCACCCAGCCACACCAGAAACTAGTAGAGAACAATTCATCCTGTAATCATAATAGTGTATAATATCATATTTTTGTAATTAGTAGAAATCAAAAGTAACCTAAAAGTCTATAGTTTTTACTTTTTTACAATATGTCCTTTTTACTAAAATATTTTGTTATAGAGCCATTTACTTAAAATTCAGACCAGTTATGAGTTAGATACTGAAGTCTTGAGTAAATCACTGTTGAGATAATTCCAAAACTGTAGAACAAGCTTTAAATCCCCATTTAATGGTACACAAACATATTACCCACAGACCTTATGTATGGTGCCTTTATCTACAAAATGTGTACAATTCACAATCATCACATAACGCAAATCTAACCAATGCAATATAATCATGTGAATGTTCTGTAGGCATAGATTTTTCATTGCTGAAAGTGGCGACGAATAATATATGACAGGTTTTACAAAGGTAAAAGCTGAATTCCAGAGAATTTAAGTCATTTCCACAGAATCACCAAGTAAGTCTATAACACAGCTATAATTAGAAAGCAGATTTGCCGTGTCCAGATTCAGTTTTAATTTAGAAGCTTTTCATTAAAATTATTGCAACAATTCATTCATGAAGGAAAGTAACCACCTATTCGGTTGAATCCTTCATCTCTTTAATGGCATGTTTCTCTCTGCACAACTTGAGAGTCTTAAAATATACCAGAAAGTAGCCAGGCCTGAGAGATGATGGAATTGTACGGGGCTCTGATTGTTAGGGATATCTGTCACCAGCTTAAACTGCTTGCTCCAAGTTACCTTCTGACCCAGAGAAAAGAGATACCAAGCGATGAACAAGCCCCATAGAGTTTAACTTTGATCTTAAGACTGGCTTCCTGGTGTGACATGAATAAAGAAAATACAATGATAGTGGATTCTGGCATCTGCCAGGAAGCTGCATTTTGCTCCTAGAAAGACTGAAGTCTGGTCATATTAGGAAAAAAATCACATTGCTCTTCTCAATCTATTATGTTATCCCCGAGCCAAAGAGCTTCTTACTATTTTTCCTATTTAATTCCTACCTGAGGGCACTGGGAAGCAATCTAAGTGGTTTCTGTAACAGGATATTTACTTTCTTCACTTCAAGGCTTTAACTATTGACAAACTGCTTTCCTTTGTGTCTGTGAAGGTTTATATTCATTTATGTTGTCGATATTATAATTAGGTCAATGAAAAATGTATTTTGCATCAAAATAATTGTCTCATATCAAGATATACTAAACTAAAAATACCATATTTTTATCGTAGGGTTTCACTAATGACAGATTTCCACACATATTATGAACTTGTTTTTTTTTTGAACACAGAAGATAGAAAAATATAGAATATATTTTGTTTATTCTACAAAGAGAATTATATTTCTAAGGGAAGGGAAGAATCAGGATTAAATTCCAGTCCTCTGACTCAGGCTTGTGCTGTTGAACTTCCTGCCACAGTAAGTCAGTGGAGGCTGACTGAGCTCACGCAGCTGTCTCCTCCCTCTCTGTCTCCTCCTCACTCTCTGCCTCCTTCTCATTCTGTCTCCTCCTCATTCTGTCACTCTCTGTCTCCTCTTTATTCTTTCTCCTTATTCTGTCCCTCCTCTTTGTCCCCTCCTCACTCACTGTCTCCTCCTCACTCTCCAAGGGGAAGGAGAAGCTGTCTCACCATGTGTTGCCCCAGGACTGAAATAAGTGTGTTTTGACATCTTAAAATCTCAGGAATGTCAACAGAAGTTAATGAATTAGTTATAGCTCTACTTTTTTTCCCTACAACTTTACCTGAGCCCAAAGTACAAACAGTTGTGAAATCTTTCTATACAAAAAAGAAAAAAAGAATTAAATGTGTATATGTACAACCAAGAATGTGAAATACACCCTAAGGCCAAACATCCTAAAGGATGTTGCTGATTTGCTTTTCCTGAGTTGAATAATTATTAGGTACACATAAGCTGGTGGCCCTCCCCAAATATTAAGAGAAACACAAATTCATTATTACCATTTCAAATACTGCAATTATAGTTGCATCCTCTCTACTCTTTCTAGTTTTGCCTCAGTGCTGAAGACTGTGACTTTTCTACCT
This sequence comes from Perognathus longimembris pacificus, assembly GCF_023159225.1. Classification (NCBI taxonomy): domain Eukaryota; kingdom Metazoa; phylum Chordata; class Mammalia; order Rodentia; family Heteromyidae; genus Perognathus; species Perognathus longimembris. The sequence continues at coordinate 38,414,827 of NC_063164.1, read as the reverse complement.
ATCCTCCTATCAAAACTTGTAATTGGGAAATAAATATCGTATCAGTTCCAGAGTAAATAATCTGTAATTGCCCAACTGGGAATCCATCTTTAATGTATTAATAATATGTATATTTCTTTGGCCATCAAAATTTTAATTTTACTCTTCATTGTGAAGATGAAAGAATCAAGTCTCAAGAAGATCAGTAATTGGCTCAAAGTCACAGTCAATCAATTATGAGTCCAGGTTCAAATGTATGACTCTAAATATTGTTAACTGTTTTGTCAACTGTTCTTTGAAAGTCAGAGTGAAATAAATAATAAATATGAGAACTGTTGGCTGTATTATCTTCAAAATACAGAAAAATGGCAAAGGTTGGAAACTCAGGGAAATTCCCAGACTGGAAAAACAGTCTTACTACTGAATCAATGTCTACATATCTAATTGACAGAATATTAGTTTTTTTACTTCAAAAAATAAATTTAGCTGGGCACTGGTGGCTCACTCCTTTAACCCACGCTACTTTGGAGGCTGAGGTCTGAGGATCATGGTTCAAAGCCAGCCCAGGCAAGAAAGTCCTTGAGATTCTTATCTCCAATTAACCACCAGAAAACTGGAAGTAGAGCTGTGGCTCAAGTGGTAAAGCACTAGCCTTGAGCTGAAGAGCTCAGGGACAGTGCCCAGGCCTAGAGCTCAAGTCCTATGACCAACAACAACAACAAAAACCTAAGTTTATAATATTGAGGCATATTTACTTATTCTAAAATAACTATCTTTTAGGAATATAGAAAAAAGAAAATAGAAGAGACATTCTATGTTCCTTGGTAACACATTGGTATACTCTTAACAAACTTGCAAAGAACCTTACATTTCAATGAGTAAATGTGTTTCGCAGGGGCTGTTTGACTCTCAGTTGGAATCGTTTGACTATGCTTTCCATGTGCTTAATAGTTTTCATATATATATATATATATATATATATATATATATATATATATCCTATCTTTACCATCCTGCTCAATGCATCAGAAGAAGAGGGTTTACTCGAGTATTACTTGAAACTTACTGTTGAGTGTTCTTAGAAGGAAAAGGCAAATATAATTTTTTCAATCACCTAAAGTAGGAAAAGGAAGACATTGCAGTAGGAAGAAGGAAGAAGTAGAATGTACGGTACCCATTCTTAAATGGTTCTAGGGAATTTGTCCTTGGATTAATAGTTCCCTAACAGTCAATTGACTAAGATGGGTCATTGTAAGTATATGTAATTTGGCAGCCTTGAAGAACCTTAAAATTCTAATTTTTATTTTAATAAATTAAAGTTTTTATAATGCCCTGATTGTAGAACCCTTCATGAACAAGGGCAGAGCACTGATGGTATTTGAATTTCATTCTGTAGGTGAGCAGAGTCCATTCAGAGGTTTTCAGTCAACTGTGCCTGACCACAAATACTAAGGAAATGGTCTTAAAATGCGAACCACCATATAGTGATGTATATTACAAAGGAGTCATATAACTTAAATTGTGCAATAGGCCAATAACTATAGACACTTGATGGAGTGCATTAGTTCCTTATGGAATGAAAAATAAGTTGATAATAAATGAGCTAATACTAATAAGAGACCAGGCTTGAAATGTCATACAAAGGGACCTGCAGTATGAGACTCAAGACAGGCAAAAATGGCTTTAATAACTGGGCGCCTTTCCTTCAGACAGAGGGGAAGGGTGACAACACATTTCTCTCAAAAATAAAAGCAAGTTAAAATGTCATGTATTTCACAGTTGTTTTCATAAATCTGGACCTGCTTTTTTTCCTAAGAATTTAGCAATAACAATATTGCTAAACAGTTGGTGGAGATAGGGAACTAGCTAAGGTGAATTGCAAATTTGGGAAGTATATAAGATGTAATTGTTTGTATGCTAAACACATAAATTTTCATAAATCATACCAATTTAGCTTTAGTTTTTCTTTCTTTATATTCCCAACACCAAAATCCACAGTAGAATTCATTCATTGATCTTTCCAGAACACATTCTCTTTCAGTCTGGTCTCATCCTTTGCAGTAAGAATTTGAAGTGATTAATCATTTCCCCACTCTTTTTTTCATTACTAAAGCAAACAGTTCCTATATTCTATGAAATCTTCCTTCCATTTTGAGAATTCAATTGATTCTAGCAGCCATGAGCTCTTTCTAAGCAAAATTCAGATGAGTTGTATAATGGAACAGAAATAAAAGAAACAAACAAAAACATGCCCAATTTAACCAGCAGAGATTAAGATTTAAGGAGCTGTAAGCAAAGACTGCAGAAGGAAGTGAGAGTTTTCCCCAACATCTAGAAAGGCATAACACAATCTTTTTTTTTTTTATGTCTGGACCTCTTGCATGTCTTGGGACAGTCACTGCCCTTCTGACATCTCAAAGAAATTATGGGTTTCTTAATACAATATCAGATCATTTTTATTTACAGCCAAAGACCAAAAAGCTAAGAACTTCTTGCACTTCACAATCCAATGGTAGTCAGCTTCACTTTCCAGTAGTCCACCCCACCAGACATTCTGTGTAAACTATTAGTAGTCATGTGAGAAACATAATGCTCTGAGTTAAAACATTATGTGCCACTTTTGAATATAAATTTCTGGAAAGAATGAGAAGGATGATAGCTTTAAAATACTTTCAGACTATCATGTATGAATCTGATAGGTTCTTCTACTTGTCTCCGTAGCAGATAAGCATGTAACAGCCATTACTCTAAATTAAAACATTAAATCTCTATAAATAAATTGTGTTTGTTCTGGTAACTATCCATATTTTGAGCATTATGTAATGTGAAAATCTAAAGCTAGTGGGCAAAGGACAACCATATTAAATATCAAAGATTTTATTAAAGGATTTTATAGTTCTAAATTCTCTTGTAAAACTGTATCTGTATCTTAAATCTATCTTAACTTAAATCTATTTTTTCTTTTAAGATTTAAAACTAAGAGGAAGGGAAATTGCTACTAAGAAAATTGTAAGTATGAATAATATGCTTCTATCCTACACTGGTTTCTGCTTTCTGGAATCAATTGCACAAGAATCTCCTGGGAATGGAGGAATGAGGTAAATTAGCAGACTTTGGAAAACGAATAGACTTGCTGAAGAATCTGGGGAAAGATGGTCACCCACACCATGGTATCCGAATAGTCCTGGGAGCAGCCTTGTAAATCTCTGTGCAGTGAAGCAATTCCTCTCATTCCAAATGCAACCCAGAACAAGGAAGAGTGGAAAATCAGCTTCCAATTTTTAAGAGACTTTTATGACTATCATATTTTCAGAAAATAAACTCTGAAACAGAGTTGGTAGACAGGAATGAGGTGGTACTGAGACATAGATGGATTGTGCATGGATTGCACAGATACTGCGAAGAGACATGGGAAATAACTATGTGGGGGTGTGAAACCAGAGAGAGGCAGTGATGATCCACAGCAAAAGGTCATTATGAAGTCTAGGACTTTTGTAGCTACTTTTTTTTTTGTCTCTTAGAGTACACTAGAGCCCTCTGTCTGACCAACAAAAATTTTAGATATATTAAAAGATCTTATTAATAAAGTTAATAATAGATTTTGAAAAGTATACAGAAGATAAAATTTACATTTTGGGTTTAACAATATATTTTGATCTCTTTGAAAGCAAACACATTACTTATTTCTTCCATAATATCTAACATCTACATTCTTGAAATCAATCACTACAGCAATTACTTATTATTTTTGCTATTTTTACTTACTAGTAATCTAACATTGACATTCACAACCTTGTGATAAGCTCCTATTATGTACAGGAAGCCATGTTACCATATAAATCATTTACATGTATGAGATTTCTTAAGATGAGGTAATAATATTTCAATTTTATAGATAAGAAACTAAGACTCGATAACATGTAAATTGTCTAAGAATGTATAAATATAAATTGTAAAATCCGAGTTTGCTCAATCATTCCAATGAATAAATGATGTGATATTTTTCAGAGTTTTGCAAATAATTTTCTTGAAAACTTACCAGAATTTAACACTACTACACTTTAAACATTTGAGATCACATACTGAAAGAAAAGGTGCATTCATGAAAGCTAGAATATCCTATTTATCCAAGCTTTTAACATTTTAAATATAATTTTAAAATATCTCTTAAAGGAAAAGTATCAATAGGTAGTAGAACAATGAATGGAAAAAGCACTAGAATGGCTAAATCCTTCCCAAATACATGTTGAGACAGTTAAAACTTAGATCTAATTTTAAAATATCTCTTAAAGGATAAGTATCAATAGGTAGTAGAACAATGAATGGAAAAAGCACTAGAATGGCTAAATCCTTCCCAAATACATGTTGAGACAGTTAAAACTTAGATCTAAGGGGGGGAAAGAGTAAGGGGGAGGGGGGAGAGGGGTCTGAGGGACAAGGTAACAAACAGCACAAGAAATGTATCCAATGCCTAACGTATGAAACTGTAACCTCTCTGTACATCAGTTTGATAATAAAAATTTGAAAAAAAAAAAACAACTTAGTAATCTACCCTGTGAAAGATACACAGTGATCTGATTGGAAAATCAGAATAAATTGTTAAACTGGGGAATGATGTGATGTAAAATGTGTTTTATGAAGGCTAATTGGGAAGAAACCTGTAAAATGTATTCATGTAAAGAAAAAATTTTCAACATAACATGAGTAATATGAAGAAGAGATGAAATGAGTTTTGTGAGATGGTAAAGGACTACTGAGATTAATGAATGTTCAGAGTAGAATTAAAAGATAATGAGAAAATGTATGTGCACACATATATACACACACTTTCACTTAGGGTGGGGACTATAAGCAATTCCAAGTCTGAGTCAGTGAATGACAACAGTTATAACAAAGTCTAGAAGGAGGCCACATGAAGTAGTCTCTTGCATGTCATGCTAAGAAGCTTGAACATTACTTTCTCATCCAACTATGAGATGTAAAGGAAGGATTTAAAGGAGTTAGAAATATGGTAAGATTTTACTTTATATTCACCTCACAGCAGAGGGCCTCTATATATGTTTCAATGGTAAGAAGCAAAGTGATGCGTATAGACAATAATAAAGTAAAACAGGTATTGGCAATGGGGGCTTGAATTGAGGCATGTGTAGTAGGGATGAATAAGAGAATATTTAAGGAATATTTGGTAGAAAAAATAGCAGAACTTTTTAATAAATTGGAACTTTGCTGAAAGAATAAGTGGCTGAATGCTCAAAAAGGGTATGGTTCCATTAAATGACAAAGTACTATAAAAGAAAAATCTGGTCCTGAAAGGAATATAATGACTTTTGGAGAGTTTAAACTTTACACAGTTCTGGATATTTAAATGTGTGTGTGTATGTGTGCGCGCGCATGTGTGCGTGTGTGTGTGTGTGTGTGTTCAGGTAAAAGATCAAAGTTGGAGAGAGAGCTCTGAGAATTACCACTAGGTAGCTGTTAAGCAACACTCCGAGAGTATATGAGATTCCTGAATGGCCTAGAACAAGAATATCCAGAGACAAGCAACGAAATAAATCTTCTGAGAAGAATGAAATGCTAAGAACAAAAATAAAGATGAGAGGGTCAGGTCAAGTAGATGGAGCAGAGCTTTCAGAAATAGAAATTAGGAAACCTAGAGTGGTCAGCAGAGCCTGTTAAGTTGAGGATACAAGGACCTATGAGAGGTGCACCGGGTGAATCCTCTTTTTACTAGACCAGCTTAGGTGAAATGAAAAAGCCAAATACAGGGTACAGCAGGTAAAGTGAAGGTGAAAGGGGCAGTGAAAGAAACTGACTGCTTAGTTCATTTAGTTCATTTACACCAAACAGTTTTTCAAGTATTGCTTTTGTACTCATGAGGGGGAAAGTGAAAGGGGGAGGGAGAGGGGGGAATGAGGGAGGAGGTAACAAACAGTACAAGAAATGTATCCAATGCCTAAGGTATGAAACTGTAACCTCTCTGTACATTAGTCTGACAATAAAAATTAAAAAAAAAGAAAAGAAACTGACTGTTCCTTTAAAGAAGCTGAAATGGAGATAAGATGGAGCTAGCCAAAGACCTTAGAAGAAAGTTGAACTGTATTATACACTAAGTTGAAAGAGCCAAGAGAAGAAAAAGTATGACTGATGCAGCAAGTTCCCTATGGATATGGGTAATAAAAAAAAATCACCTGAGAACTAATACAAAATTATTTCTAAATAATTAAAATATTTACTATTAGGAAAAAAAGAACCTATGAGTAGTGTTTGTGCCTACAGTGACTGGAACATAATATGAAATGACTTCCTGTGCCTCAGTTAAGTATTCCACTTTTTTATTTTTGGTCAGTCCTGGGATTTGAACTTGGGGCCTGAGTACTGTCACTGGCTTCTCTTTGCTCAAGGCTAGCAATCTACCACTTGAGCCACAGCACTTTTTCTAGCTTTTTCTATATATGTGGTACTGAGGAATTGAACCCAGGGCTTCACGTATCCAGGGCAAGCACTCTACTACTAGGCCATTTCCCCAATTTGCCATTATCCTCTTAAAAATTCTATTCTGAATCAAAACACTTTAATCAGTGACTTTTACTCAAAGACCTTACATTTATCTATAAATCAATATTACTTTATGTCTTATTTTAAATGATCCCTCCAAATCCACAGATATTATCATAGCAAATAATAAATCAAACCACAGCATATTTAATTCTAAATTACTTTATATCATCTACACAATCTATCCAAAATTATACATTAATTAAAATTGATAATTATAATCTTTTTATCCATACTATTATTATACCTTTCATATGAAAATATAAATATTTTGGTGCTGCAGTCTCAGAGAAAAGAACATGAGATCGAAATGTTCATGTTCAAATACTTTACTTGGCACGTAAAGGCCAAGTGATGGCACATGAAGTATCATTCCACCCAGAGCCAACTGAGTACTTGGGAAAGATCCCATGTTGTCACCATAGTTTTCATGAGCCCAGTTTTCTAATTCATACCATCTCAGAAATAAAACTTGTTTTCTGGATTTGCCTGCCATCTTGTATCACATGTATGTCCAGAAAGATCAACATAGCCATCTCCAGACTCTATTCAGCAAAATACATTCCAAATATTACCCAAGGAAAAGTTAAATGTCCTATATACTGTCTGGAAGGTTTATATGGTCATAACACTAAATTCTAGCCAAACATAAATAAATTTAAAAATACAAAGACATAAAAGTCTTTTTAAAAATAAAGTATCAAGACGAGGATCATTATGAGGAAGTGACATAGGCTTTGGATCACTTAAGAGAACACTGTCCTGTATAGTAATCACAAGAAAAAGGACTCCGCATAGTAGTTTGAAAAGTTCTCCAAAACCTGAGGTGTCAAAGCCGTTGTCTCTTATTCCAGATGTGTGGAAAGCACATGAAATAGTGGGCCTCCAGCAGTCACCTAAAATTCTAAAATCCTAGCCCCTATTCTAGAGATAGGAGAGTAGAAAAAATTCCAATTGGGTCCTTGATGACTTGCAATATACAAACTTCACTGCCTACTTGAAAACACTTTCATGAGAAAAAAAGTTTCTTTCATGTTTTGTTGTGGTTTTTTTGTTTTGTTTTGTTTTTGCTGGTCCTGGGGCTTGGATTCAGAGCCTAAATATTGTCCCTGGCTTCTTTTTGCTCAAGGTTAGCACTCTACCACTTGAGCGACAGTGCCATTTCTGGCTTTTTCTGTTTATGATGTGCTGAAGAATTGAACCCAGGGCTTCATGCATGCTAAGCAAGCACTATCCCACTAAGCCACATTCCCAGCCCTTATTTCATGATTTTTAACATTTTTCTACATGTATTCTGAATTAAATTAAAATATCCACTGTATAAGTCAAATTGTATGCCAACATGTTCCATAGTATCGACTTCAGTACTGCCAATTTTAAAACAATTTATGGATAAATAAGTGTATTCATATTCTGTGTCTATTTTTAAATGATGACATCCAAGAAGTGCTGAATATTAAGTATCTGAATCTTTAGATATTTATTATTACAATGAGATAGATGACAAATATAATGTCATAAAAATGCAAGAAACCATATTATAGAACGCACTCTGAACCCTTTTTAGTAATCTGAAGTTGCTTGGTACCAGAATATAGTGACACATTGCAATAGGAGTATTACAAAATTATGGTCCATGAGTCAAATGTGTCCCTAAGTATATTTTATGTGGCTCTTGCTATTTATTCTGAAAACATAAGTTTGTATCCAGCAATCTTCAGTTCCCACAAGTCCCATCATTCCCCACTATCAGTAGTACAGATGCTCTCTTCTTTACTTGTTTATGTTTCCTGCCTGACTGCTGGAAACACTGATGTTTATACTGCCTGGATATGAAATCGTTTATGGCTGCATTTTCCCTTCTTTCCATTGTCCATCTGTTGTCAAATACAATTCATACCGAAGATTATTTTCTAGGATTAAGTATACTGATTTCCCCTAACAACTATAATAAAATGTTAGACTTATATTTGTGAGTATAAAAGTTACTGTAAATGGTCAAGTACTTTCTCATATAGCAAACAAAAGTGGGCCCTTTCAAAGCCTTTAAAACACATACACAGAGAGAGAGAGAGAGAGAGAGAGAGAGAGAGAGAGAGAGAGAGAGCCCACAGAAGGAGAGAGAGAGAAAGAGAGGAAAGGAGAGAGAAAGAGAGAAATGCCTTATGATGTGATTATGTCATCTTGAATCCCTGATTTTTTTTCTAGTTTCAACCTCAACCAGACACCATTTCCTTACTTGTTCTTTTCAGTTTCTCATGGAATAAAAACTTAAATAAATAGGTGCTGGGAATATAGTCTAGTGGTAGAGTGCTTGCTTCTCATGCATGAAGTCCTAGGTTCGATTCCTCAACACCACATATAGAGAAAAAAAAGCCAGATGTGGTGCTGTGGCTCAAGAGGTAGAGTCCTAGCCTTGAGCAAAAAGAAGCCAGGGACAGTGCTCAGGCCCTGAGTCCAAGCCCCAGGACTAGAAAGAAAGAAAGAAAGAATACATACATACATAATACATACATACATACATAACAATTACTTCTGAACATTCAGTGGAAAGTAGTGTTGTTTTGGCATCAAATGCCAAAAAGTTCATTTACTTTTATTTTATCATTCACATGTATTTCTATGAGACAGGGACTGAGCTTATGTTTTGCATGTCAGATAAAATCACAGTAAAAAGAGGGAAAAGCTTATGTTTTGCATTACAGATAACATCACAGTTAAAATGAGGAAAATATACATTAAAGTCATAAAAAAGGAAAAGAATAAAAACTTATATATTGCATACAATGACAGGTTTCTACATTGTCAAAGGAACATTTTTGCACACAAAGGAAACATTACAGTATATGAGTTAGTTATAGCTAAAAGCAAAACCTGAAATGTGCTTCCTTGACATTTATGCCTTAATTATTTCTTTAATTTAAAGCATCCATCTAGCTTATTTTTCTCAGATACAAACCCACATGGAATTCTATAGTCTGACACTTTCACTGAGCTTGTGATATGCCAGAGTGGGGATAATAAAATATTCAAAGTTTCCATTCAATATAAAAGTATACCAGAAGTAAGAAAGTAGAATATAATTTAGGCAGCTCTAAATACACTAAATTCTAGAATTCTTTATTGCATTATCCTTAGACCAAAAACTCTTTCTTTGCTATTGAAATTTTATCATTCGCATTCTCTTAGATGGATGAAATAAGTTGAGAAATTTATTATTTCTAAGACTTATATAGGAAATTATCCTGTTAGAAACCTGAAGTTTGGGATCCTGTTTTCTGTGCTGCTTAGTTATCCTGGGGCAGAAGGACTTGTTCAGAGATGGAGAATACAGCATCCTATTCTTGACATTTATACAAATCAGTATCACAGAAAAATAAGCTCTTCTTATTTATCTAGAAATATTTAGAGCATAATAAACCCATTTTTAAAAATCTCAATATATGACCTATCCTACAAATTTTTTGAAATAATTATTTAGCCTACTAACACAATTCAATTATTTCCTTAGTTTAAAATGATTAGTCATCAGTTGTAATATAAATTAAGAAAAAGTGGTATCAAAAGTTTTAAAATTGGTCCTTTGAGGAGGAATGTACACTCTTATCAGATTATCTCTCTCTCTATTATAATTGTCTGAAATTGTTCTCCCTTTTCCTAACTTCTAATTCCTATTCCATTATCTTCCCCACTTTTCAAACAACACATACTTTCCATGCCATAATTAGAAACTTGAGAGACTTTACCTCTTATAAATTGTCTCAGTTTCCAAAAACCAAAAAATTACAAAAAGTTGCAAGATTTTAGAAAGTGCTCCCTCTATGGGACGCCTTAAGACTCTTAAGCATTCATCTCCAGACAATTATTTTCACTCTGAAAGTTTTTAGAAGTTATAGTCTCCAGATTCATCTTATAAATATCTTCAGCAAAAAAAATACAGAGACTGAGTTACATATGTATATACTTATGTATGTATAGATGAAGAAAACAATAAAAATTTAATGAATGTGCTATGCTTTAAAGGCATGGGTTTGATTCAATACTTACTAAAATCGATAATGGTTTATTAGTAAAGATCACGAGTCTGTATTTGAAATTCCAACCCTCAAGAGTAAAGATTTAAGAATCAGTGATATCAATTCAAATAGTTCATCTACAGCAGCTATGCAGTTATATTCATCATAAAACTCACTAAAATATGCAAATTACACAGAATAAAAATTCAGAAACTAGGCAAAATTTGTCTTAAAATGGGGGGGGGGGGGGAGAACCTTGTGACTAAGAGGAAATGCTCATATAAATACTTCATGCCAAAACAGTAACATCCCCCTCCACCCAACCAGGAACCACCACTATCCAGATAATCAAGTCAGCAGGGTGGGAAAATACCAATGTTTAAGAAATCTGGCTTCTATCACCCTCTGTCATGGAGAAATAAACTTGACTCCCTCTCAGTAAGCAAAACATTGCCAAAGAAAACGGTAAAAGAAATAAAAGCTAAACTCTGTGATGAGACAAGAGGACCCAGAGACAAAGAAAAATCAGAACTATCAGAGTTGCTGTAGAAGTTTTGCTAAACAAAGAATTTTATAAAGCAGCTGAAGTTCCCGCACAAGAAAAGACCCCACCCTAACCCAGCTTCTGCAGACTTTTCCTTGCTCTGAAAGCTCCAGCCCACAGAGCAGACCTCATCTAATTAAAAGTGCCTTTAGGGCTCCGTTTTAAGCACTCCTCTTTACTTTTCAAGTTCCCACTCTCACATTCAGGCAAAGTATGGATGTTAGACTTGCCCAGAAAGGAGCTCTCAAGCCCAGATGTAGAATCTCAGGATTTGCAAACATCCCGGTTGTGTTAAGGAGCCATTTCCCAGGTGCAAATCCGGCAGCCCCCTTCTCAAACTTCAAACCAGAACCTCCTTTTCACTCTTCCTGAGACTTAACATTCCACCTAGTTCCCAAACCGTACAATAAACACCAGAATCAAAGCAAAAAAAGAAAAAGAAAAAAAGAAAAGAAAAGAAAAGGCAAACTCACCATCCTCGCCTTCTTCCTGGGCTTTTATTGAGACAGATTGCCCTAATAAAACAGTGAGAATGAGGAGAGGGCTTGCTTCCACCCAGTTTGCCATCATATCTAAATATTAGACATGTGGCTCCTCCTGGGAGTGAAAAGTAGATTCTAAGGTTATTGTAGCACCATGAAGTCAGCTAGGGGCTCCTCTTTCAGCACCAGCCCCAGGGCAGCCTCTGCAAAGCCCCCTTTTCAGCACCAGCTCCACCACAGTCTGCGAAAACTTTTTTCAAGCGATGCAGCTTTAAATAGGAAGAATGCTGCCTCCACTTCTTTTCCTGCCCCTTTCAGCTTGTTCAGGCTCATAACCATCCAGTGTCTGCCAAGCAACGGTCTGATTGATGGTAAACAACCAAATCAGAACACGCGTCTCTGTGCCTTGAACTTTCCCTATGTCATGTATGTTTCAAGCGTAGATAGAACTTAAAAGCAGACACAAACTTTTATTTCACTTTCTTTTCATTTTTTTAAAAAAAGAAATCCGGTTAGAGGGAGAGTCCTATTCTCCCCTCCCTAACCCTTCCCCCAGGCACACACCCCTTAACTTTTCCACCATTCACTTAAAAAAAAAAAAAAAAGACATTAGGGAGGAAATTTAGCCTAGTTTTTGACATTTAGATAATTCAGGACTCTCTTTTCCATCTTGATCCTTTGGAGGGTCACATTTTAACCCTTCCTTTCAATCAAAAAGAGAAAATTCTGGTCCCTACTTCTCAGATTGTTCTTTTGTCCCTACATTGGAGGGAACTTAGGAGAATGGAGACCAGGTAAACTCCAAGTGAGAAAACTACAGTAAGAAAAAGAACTTTAGTAAGAATTCATTTCTTTCCACATCCCTGCTAAGGGACTACTTCCACAAATTCCTCTGGGTCCCAAGAGTTTTATATGTAGAAAAATAATCTCATGAGCTAGTATAGAGGACTAGAAAGCATACTGCATTTGGATGCACAAAGGATCTGTTCAATCCCTAGATCTGCCACTCACCAATTTTGTAAATATACACATAGTGCTTTATCTCTGTGCACTCCAATTTTCTTGTTTTAAAAATGGCCTTGCCCTGACCAGTGTATGGGTTTTGGTGACACTAAAATGAGTAATATACTATTAACTAAGCTCCAAATTGCAAAGAGCTACATAGAAGTAGATTGTGGTGTTATTAACCCTACAGGGGATGTGGAGGTCCCAGTTGTGAATGCCTTTAAGAGAAAGAGTCATGAACTTTATTACATAGTTACACTTGCCAAGCTTTTTAATGAGCTCAGTGCATCCTAAATAACTTGGTATATTGGTTACCTTTTATGCTCTAGACCAAATGGATGTTCTGTCTATTCAGTGAGGGTGACTGGACAGTCCATAATTATTTAGCACTGATCAGGTGCCTTGCATTCCTCTAAGTACTGGAGAGAAAGGATGGCACACACACACAAAAAAAAAAATAAGGTAGGACCATCACCTCTAAAGAATAAATGGAGATGCTGAGAAAATTAATTTATATGACACCAAGAAACATAAACCAGAATATCAAGATCTACTGTGAGTTTAGACAAAAGGAACTTTAAAGTGAGAAATGGTAAGGCATTATTTATCAGAATCAATGACTTTATGTTTTAGTTTTGCAGCTAAAATCATTGGAGAGGTATTCAGGGGTGTCAATATTCCATGTCATTTTTAACTTTCTAGCCCCATATCATAAGCTATATATTGCCACTGAGACATGTTTCATTTCAGTGACTTCTCTTACCACCACACTGATGCTTACAGGGATGCCTTATCACCACTTAATGAACGGGCAGTATCAGGACCAGAAAAAAAAAAAATTGTGCTGATGGTTTGTACACAATCTGCGGAAGGCCAGGACATGAATTCCTTCTTGGTAAATATTTGGAGGGAGTGATGGTAAAATAAATGAATTCAGGAAAACAATAGCTACTTTAGATACTCAACATTACCTCGTACCAAAGGTTTGACGTAAATTTCAAGTATCTTGTGTGGAATCTCTACAGATGCAAAGAGATACCAGACATTAATAGAATCTGCAACTTGGGAACTATTTCCATGCTGAAGATACAGAGAGGATAAGGGAAGACTGAAGATTTGTAGCTCTCAGCATACACAACTCTCAATGCACACTTAGATCAGAGTCTAATAACCTGCTCTTTTAACAGTTACTATGAGTTTATTAATTCAGTCACTCTAAACTTAATTTAAATACAGTTTATCTGGGGAAGATTAAAAATGCAGTGCCACAACACTACTCTTCTAGTTCTCTTCTGCCATGTCTTTCTAATTTATCTAGAGATTGTGTTATGATAAGGCCACAGTAAATGCATGAATGAAATTGTAGGTATTTTAGCATCTTTATTGTCCTTCCTCATTGTGCTTTTGATATCGTTTGCAATCAAGTCAGAAGTAGGAAAATATTTTCCATCTTGGGTTTTTACTCCAAGTTTGATTTTAGGATCCTACATTAAAACTTAGAAAAACTAAAATGTCCACAAGTTTTTGTCATGTGTGCCCATTCAGATATGATTGGCCTAAGATGATGATACTATTTCTTGATCATGGACAAATTGATTCCAGATCTGGACTAGTAAAGGGATCTCGGAAATATATTCCAATAATATTAAGCTATTTTAATTGTTCACAAATTATAATATTTATAACAATGTTGTTTGAGTAGGCAGTATGTTTTTTACCAAATGTCACAACAATCCTGAAAAAATATATAAGAATTATGATTCCATAAAGTTTATTTCTTTACTTTTTCAAGTTTTCTCAGCTAATAAGTCATGAATTTAAGTTTCTAGTTGAGTAATATTTGTCTCCAAAGAGAATATTCTCAATCTGTTAAATCTACTTGATGCTTCTCCTTCCGTGTTAAGAGGAAGATATCTTAGCACACTTAGATCAGTCAGGGTTTGTCTGTCTCTTTCCCTGTGTATTTCTTTCTCTCCCCTTCTCCCTATTCTTCATCTTATCCTTTCCTCTTCTTAAAGGTTAAGTGTTCTCCATTTTACTTTCTATGTGTCTTCTTCCACTAGTATATTTCCTGAAACCCTTAAATTTGTCCCTTAACTACAATTTCTAAACAAAAATAATTGAGAGAAGTGGGGAGAAGGCAGTCATGAAATTCTATGCATGGGGCTGGGAATGTGGCTTAGTGGTAGAGTGCTTGCCTAGCATGCATGAAACACTGGGTTCGATTCTTTAGCACCCCATAAAATAGAAAAGGCCAGAAGTGGTGCTGTGGCTCAAGTGGTAGAGCAAAAAGAATCCATAAACAGTGCTCAGGTCCTGAGTTCAAGTCCCAGGACTGGCAAAAAATTCTATGCATGTTCTGCAAATTAAGGAAATTGAGGAAAGGATTATGGTAGGGAGGGATGGGGGAGAATAACAAAAAGGATGACATTGACCAAGAGGTATTATATTCATAAACTGCCGTTGAATGGCAGCTCTGTACAACTACTTAAAGATAATTTTAAAATTAAAATAATAATAATAATTAGAAGTAGGAAGTTTTCCCTTAATTTCACATCTTCTGCAGTCTCATTATTCTTCTACACCTTTGCCTCCCATTCATCTTTCGCCCTCTGCATCAGGATCCCATCACCTTCCTTGTACTACTATTCCACATCCAGAGGAACCAACAAAGACCTTTCTTTCACCCTCCCTATGGTTTGAGATAATGATACTTATCTTTTTATTTATTTATTTATTTATTGCTAGTCCCGAAACTTGAACTCAAAGCCTGAGCACTGTCCCTGGCTTCTTTTTGCTTAAGGCTAGCTCTGCTGCTTGAGCCACAGTGCCACTTCCTATATTATATGTGGTGCTGGGGAATTGAACCCAGGGCTTCATGTATATGAGTCAAGCACTCTTGCCACTAGGCCATATTCCCAGCCCACCTACTCCATATGGTTTTATATTCTCTTCTCTTTTTCTTACTGAGACCCTTTCATTCCGTGACTTCCCTAGCCCAAATGGCGCTCCATGACCTCAGCCTCACTCATCAAATCCCTTTTGCTAATTCCTTTCAGACAGTTGTATGTGCTTTCTGGTGTCCTGTCTGTCATACCATCTGACTTTCCCCCCATTTTTGCCCATTATTCTGGACTATGTTCACTATTGGATTCCATTTCTTTATTTCTACCTATAGTCTCATGGATTTAGTCAAAATTCCCGGTTTTAACTTGCAGATCTCTATTTTAAAGGGCCTACTTTGAACACCTCCCTTTCACAGGTCCATCAGATTCAGAGTTCAAGCTTGAACCTTATTCTCCAATTGTTCTTTTTATTTCAGCTCTTACTACTATTTTGATGGTCTTCTCTTTTTATCCCCTCATATTTTAAATATTTTATTAATTTCTACTAGTTGTTTCCTTCTGTCATTTTCATACATGCATACAATGTAGACCTGCAACCTTACCCCCTCCTTCACTTTCCCTTATCTTCCATCCTGCTTCTGAAAACAATTTCAATAGATTTCCTTGCCCTATTTTCATATGTACATTCAAGGAACTTCAAATTCCTTTCTGTAATAAGTATCATAGTTGGGTTTTTTTCTTTCTTTCTTTTCCTCCTCCTCCCCCTCCTCTTCCCCCTCCTCTTCCCCTTCATCCTTCTCCTCCTCCTCCCCTTTTACCTCCTCCTCCCTGTCCTCCTCTCCTTCACTTCCTCCTCCTCCTTCTCTTCTTTGTCCTCCTCCTCCTTCTCCTCTTCCTCCTCCTTCTTCTGATCTGCCAGTCTTTGGGCTCAAACTCTGGGTCTGGGCCCTGAACCTAAGCTCCTGTTTGCTCAAGGCTAGCACTCTACCACTTGAGCCACATTAAGGTCTTTCTCTTTTTCTGTGATTAACTAGAGATATGTCTCATGGACTCTGCCTGGGAGGGCTTTGAATCACCCATGACTATCAGATCTCAGCCTCCTGAAATAGCTAGGAGTACAGAGTGAGCCCTTGGCACCTGGTTATTTTTTCCCCTTAGGTACCATCAAACCACTGGACACCAGTGGATCATACCTGTAATCGAAGCTACTTAGAATGCTGAAATCTGAGGATTTCGGTTCAAAGCCAGGCCAGGCAGGAAAGTCTGTGAGGCTCATCTTCAATAAACTACTTAGAAAAAGCCAGAAGTGTCGCTGGGGCTCAAGTGATAGAGTGCTAGCTTTGAACAAAAGCAGCTCAGAGACAGCACCCAGTCCCAGCGTTCAAGCCCCAGGACCAAAAAAAAAAAAAAAAAAAAAAAAAAAAAAAAAAAAAGAAAAAGAAAAAGAGAAAAAAATGCTGGAAGAGCTCAAGGGGTAGAGTGTCAGTCCAGAGTGAAAAAGCCCAGGGACCGTGTCCAGACCCTAAGGTCACACCCCAGGATCGACACAAAAAATCCCAACAACAAAACCACCACCAAACTGAAGGAGTCAAAGGATCTGAGGGCTTTTAAGGCACCTCTAGAAACCCTTGACCGCTGTCCCAGGGCTATCCACCATAGGTCGAGATCTCCGGAGAATTGGATCGGAAAGCCTGACAAAGGGAGAGAAGAAGAGGGTTGGGGAGATGGGAAGAGGGAGAGGGTGAAAACAGAGACATAGGGAAAGGAAAGGAGAGAGCAGAGCAGCAGGTAGATCTAACATTGAAGAAAAAAATACCAGTAGGACAAAAGGAAAACGTCACTAGCAACTTGTCCTTCCTAGTTTGCGTCACTCACCACCGAGCACCAGTCGGCAGCATAATGTTTTTATGTTGCTTTGTGCTGCCCAAGACATGTATGCATGTGTAAATAGCTGAGAAATTGTAGTTCTGGCAAATACGAGTGTATGTCGAGTCACTTTTAGGGCTAGGATCTAGTCCAACAATACTTCTAAAAACCTATCTTGGTAAATGTGTAAGACTCAGGAAGCAATTGGGATTCATGGGACAAAGTTACTCCTTGTAGTAAGTCTATTGACTCCTTCTTAGCAAACTTTCACTGAAAGAACACCTGAGATTGTACTAATAAGGCGTACAAACGTTAATTCATGAAAGCTTGCAAATTGTACTGAAGCTGTAACATGCACATCAAAGTATGCAACCCCACAAGAGAGGGAAGACCCATTCTAATATTTAATAACCCAAATACTAGGGGAGAGCATGCACGCAGTCTCCCAGTATCACAAATTATGAAGCTGAGTTTCTCCTATGTGGAGAAATCGCAGAAGTCAGAGCACCCCAAGTGCAATGGACAAGCCTCACCCTGCCCTGGGAAAACCACCTGCCCTGGGAAAACCACCTGCATGATTGTGGTACTTCCCCTGCTGGGTAAGCATCTCTCCCATTGTTCTTTATGCCAATTACTACTAACATGAGGCTCCTAGTCTCTAGTTGTTCCTCATGGAAAACATGAGAAGAGACTCCTTCTCTCTCTACCCACATTTAGTTAGTCACAACTCAATTACTATACTTTCCTTAACAAATAAAAATTTAAAAATACGAGGCTGGGAATGTGTCTTAGCAGTAGAGTGCTTGCCTAGCATGCAGAAGGACATGGGTTCTATTCCTCAGCACCACATAAACAGAAAAAGCCAGAGTAGGGAAGTGGCACTGTGGCACAAGAGGTAGAGTACTAGCCTTGAGCAAAAATAAGCCAGGGACAGTGCTCAGGCCCTGAGTCCAAGCCCCAGGACTAGCAAAAAAACGAAAAGAAGGAAAGGAAGGAAGGAAGGAAGGAAGGAAGGAAGGAAGGAAGGAAGGAAGGAAGGAAGGAAGGAAGGAAGGAAGGAAGGAAGGAAGGAAGGAAGGAAGGAAGAAAAGAAGGAAGGAAGGAAGGAAGGAAGGAAGGAAGGAAGGAAGGAAGGAAGGAAGGATTAAAAAATAGATTTCAAATACTTGCTAGTGGATGATTATATGGGCTGGGAGTGGAGATACAGCTGAGTAGCAGAGCATTTTCTGGCTTAGTATGAGGTATAGGTGAGAGTCCCAGTGATCCAATTAACAAAAAATATACAATATGATATATTTTAATAATAGATGCCTACTATTTGACTCCCATCCCATTTGTCTTTCCTCTATAGAGAACAGATCTTTCCCCCAGCTTCACAGTTTTACTCAAACTGGTTCCTTTGTCTGAAATGACCACCTCCCTAGTCTAACTCATTTCCTCACATAATATCTTCTGTGTTTTTACCTTCTCTCTCTCTCTCTAGGGTACTAAAGATCCCTGTGGCTGACACAGACAAGTTTCCTGATAAAAATGGAGTTTAAAACCTTGAGTAGATAAGCAGCAATAAATAAACAAGCATACAAAAATGGAAACTTCAAAATGAAGAAAACAAGTAATCTGTTGCTTTCAAGTTGCACAGGAGTAGGTGGCAGGAGAAATGATGCAGATAAGGCCATGGGGAAACGCTCATTTAAAGAAGTAACAGTAATGCTGATAGATAAACTTGAGAGAAGATTTATCACTGAAGAACTGGGGAAAAAAAGATGCCTTCCTAGCACAAGAAGCAATAAATGTGAATGGCCAGGAGTGATGTATTCAGTTTTCTCTTGCTGTCATAAAAATTACTACTGACTTTGTGGCTTAAAACAAAATGTTTTATCTCATAGTTCTGTACATCAGAAATCTGGCATGGGTTTTACCAAGTGAAAACCTGTGTCATCAGGCCTTTGAAAAATCCCTAAGGAGAGAATTTGCTTCCTTGGTTTGAGCTTTTACAGGTCCTCTCTGCTCGCTGACTCATGGTCTCTTCCTCTTCATGCTAGCAACATGGTATTTCTCTTACATGGATTTTCTTGCCATATTCTGATCTGACCACAGCCTGAAAGGAAAGATTTTCTTCTTTGAGGATGCACATGGCTATACTGATTCCTCCTAAATAATCCCAGATCTTGTTTTTCATCATAAGGCCTTTAAAAACATCTGAAAAGGTAGAAAGAAAGCAATTATAGCTAGCATGGTATAAGACTGAACAGAGGACTTATTAAATCCTTATCCTTGGATAAATCCTTGGATTTTTTTCTAATTGCAATGAAAACCAAAACAGAGATTTAAAAAGAGAAACCAGGGCTGGGGATATAGCCTAGTGGCAAGAGTGCCTGCCTCGGATACACGAGGCCCTAGGTTCGATTCCCCAGCACCACATATACAGAAAACGGCCAGAAGCGGCGCTGTGGCTCAAGTGGCAGAGTGCTAGCCTTGAGCGGGAAGAAGCCAGGGACAGTGCTCAGGCCCTGAGTCCAAGGCCCAGGACTGGCCAAAAAAAAAAAAAAAAAAAAGAGAAACCACGTATCCTGATTTATTGACTTCATAAAATTCTGGGTGATATTTGAGAGATGAATTATAAAATAAAACAGCAAAAGAGAGAAGGGGAAATACTAGCTAATTAGCATTTTAGTTCAATAAGAGATTATTATGGCACACTAGAGGAAGCACAGTAGAAAAGGAGGTAGTGGGAGCAAGGATATATATTATGAAAATAAAATTGCAGATGGACTAAGAATGCTATAAAAAGGAAGAAAACGACGAAAATCATCTCTTCCAACTAAGTGGATAACACTGCCTCCCTGACAAACTCTTTCTCCTGAGTAAAAATGATTGCCAAGTCCGCAAATCTCTCTAGCATAACACCATATGTCCACATGTATTCCTCCTACCTTCTTGAAAACTCCATACATTTAAAATAGTGTTTCAATATTATGACCAGTAGTTGTTTGTAGAATACATATTTTTGACAAAGATTAAAAAAAAACATGCTAACATGAAAGATGCAGCAGTGAGCATAACCCTGAGGATGAGGAAAATGATAGTCGTGGTGAAAGAAATATCTACCTAAGGAAGATAACCTAGTAATAGAGCAGGAGGCGACCATGTAACCGATTAGGTGGATCTCTGCATGTAGATCTATGCTACTATCTGCTTAATAGATGTGGATGCTGTCAGAAGAGACTGAAAAACTCACATTGTTTCACATCAAGAATGAACTAGATCCAGGTCTTTTTTCCTGACAGTGGTTGATATTCAGTGTACTACATAACACTTATTGGCTTAAATATTTTCATTTATTTTTAAACAATTGGAAATAAAACAGAATTGTACATAATACCATTAGCATAGGTTTTTAAAATATATTTTATTGTTATTGTAGAGATGATGTACAAAAGGGTTACAGTTACATAAGTAAGATAACGAGTACATGTTGTTTTGTACCATGTAATCTCTTCCTTTGCTCTCTCCTGGTTTTTCCCTCCCATTCCATCCCACAAGGTGTACAGTTTATTTTCCATATAGTGTCTAATGAGTAACACTGCAATATTGGTTCACCCTTTGTTACACCTTTTCTGTGCCCCCTTACCCTATCAAAAACAAATAAGTGGTCTCACTGTTATTGTCATTTTATGTTGTTATTCAGAGATACAGACTTGTTAGAGATCATACAATGCAAAGAATGGTTATGAATGTTGTCAAGTCCTACCTCTTTCTCTCTCTACTGTGCTTGATCATTAAAATATAACCTAAATTTTACTAAGAAGGTAGATAGAAAAAAGACTCCATAAATAAACTGGTTATGAACTTGAATCTGGAAGCCTAAGTGACAAAGCCCAAATGCTGGTCCTACCACCTACCAAATGGGTACTCTTAGAAAAGCTACAAGCATTCTCTTTGCTCTGTTTCCTCCTCAGCATTATTATATTATTATATAATATATTATTATCTATATATATATTATTATCTAACTCATTTGATCGTTATAAAGACTAAATGAGTTAATAATTGTAAAAAATATTTAAAAACTTTCTGATACAGAGAAAATAATCATATTAGTACTGATTATATAAAAGTAAGTGTAATGGTGCATTTTTAGAGAATGTAGTTGTTAGCTTAAAATTTCATTATTAAAATCCTAATATCAAAAACTCAGTAACTACAAGTAAGCTCTATTCATTTTTTATTTTTTAATATTATTTTATTGAGTCATGTCTAATAAGCAAAATTTCCCTTTAAGCTGAACAGTCATTTCAGTTTTGATAAATGTATGTGTCAAGGAAGCCATCACAATCTGCAGGAGATTATCTTAACCATAAAGTGGCCCTTCATTTGAGTCAGTCCTTTCCTCTCATCCCAAGCCCTCCTTCATTGGTGTGATTTCTATCTCCACAGTTTTACCATTTCAGGTAAATGCTGGATAAGTGAAGTCATACTTCTTTAGTGTTCTATATCAGATTCCAAGATTTACTCATGCTATCCATGCTATCATAAAAGAGGTTCGTTTTCTTCACTGCTATGTCTGTATGTTTACAATGTATTCCTTTATTCTTAACCTTTACACTACTATTTATTTTTAAGTCTAATAAATCTTGAAACATGAATAATTATTTGTATTGGAATAGACAATTCTCTGTGGCTAAAATGAGAGTGGTGAGTCAGGGCTTCCCCTAAGGGAAGCTATTTAGATGGCAGGATGAGACTCAGGCTACAAAGGGGAAGTTGTTCAGAGCTCACTTACACCAAAAGCCATTCATACCAAATGACGATGCTGTGCTCCAGGTCTTCCTAAAAGAAATTAAAGTTCTAAAAATCTCAAGAGCTTCTTGACAAAATAAGAAGTCATTCAACCCATGAGTTCTTGCATTGTTCGGCTGACAATTACATGGCGGCCAGTGGTCTAGGACTTGTGTTTTATGTTGGTATGGAGAGGGCAAGAAGATGATGTGTGTACTTTGGCTTATTTTTTTAAGCCATTGGGATTGTGTTGGATATTTTAATATGTTCGGGAAAAGTACTTCTCCAGCCCCTTTAGTAACTCCAGTTTGTTGAAAAGCTATGGAATTCTCTGCTTTTGCAAAGAGTTGCAAGAAGTTTCTGAAGTTGACCCTTGAGAAAGAATTATATACAAACTAGCCATTTTAATTACCATTCATATTTTTATTTTGTTTTACATGTTATAGTTATGTCTAGAGTTTGAGTAAAAATAACTAGACAGATCTCAATATGTATGAACCATGCAGTACTCAGCTTCATGGAAACAGTTTTTAGATAATATATGATTAATGAAAAGATTCATCCACTCTTCTCCCTAATGTGGTATATAATAACTAAGGAATGGCCACCTGTAATTGGTAAATATAACAAAATGAAACTTCTCTTTAGTCTTACCCATACTATTTTTCATAAAAATTTTAATAATTATAAGGAAAATAAAATGGTATTCTTGATTTGACACAAAAGAAAATATTAAATTATGATTTTTACTGAAATATCTTCATGTAATCTTCAATTTAGTATAAACATACAAATGTTCATTGAAGTAAGCATAAACCATAGTAATTGAAATCAGAGTTCTATTTTAAAATGTACTCACTATGTAGCCAATTTTTCAATTTCTAAATATAAAAAGGACAATTGTGCAATGGTTATACTGTTTAGAAATGTTCTATACACTTATTCCTAATTAATATTTAACTAAAGAATATACATAAATGAAAAACTACACACATGTTTGACAAAAAATGTACTCACTACCTTATGTATGTAACTGTAACTCCACTGTACATCACCTTGACAATAAAATTAAATTTAAAAAGAACACACAAAAATGATGAAAAAGTAATGCATACTTTTAATTTCAAGTATTATCTTTATAGTACCTACATAAAATTTAGTCATCCCCAAGGATAAAAGTGTCAAATGTACATATGATCACTTACTAAAAATAGATACAGATTATTCCTAACACAGAGTAAATTTCAACACAGGTTTCACTCACCAGCCAGAGAATTTGCTGTTTTAACTTTCTTATGTGAGTGGTATCATCTTTTGGGATGTGGAGGAATTTGTGGATTACATTTTGTGTCTTAAAAGGCTTACTTTTCTTTTCCTTGGAATAATTGCAATGATAGGATATTTTTGGATGAACAAGATTTTATAAATCGCCTTGTCTTTCTTCACCTGTGCAATTTTTGAATGAGACTTAAAAATTACCATTAAAACAGTTCAAATTTCTTTTCCATAAGTAAAAGATAGAACTAAAACAAAGGATTCATAGAACATTTGCCAATTTGTCTTGTTGGTAATAAACTAACGTTATATTTATATACATTTTTTTCAAAATGATAATTTTATTAATTTTTGCATTTTAGTCAGTTCTCTAAGGCCCATCAACTGACTCCCAAACCCATAATACACTAAATTCTCTACATGAATTCTGTTAAATTTTAATAATCTGTTAAAATCTTGTGAAATACTTCAAGTTATATACAAGTGAGTGTAATGAACAGTTCATGAGAGATTAATTTGAATATACAAGCATGTAAATGACAGAGTCCCAGCCTGCTAATTGTTTACTGGGTTTGGTTATAACAAATACAATCATTGTTGTCTTCAAAACACGCAATACATAAAGGAATTTTATAATGGAAGTGCACTGAACCAATGAAAGAATAGACTTGGAAAAAGTACTTGGAGTCACTTGGAATCTGGGAGGAGATGAAGAATGTGTTGGAATTTAAGCAAAGTTTCAGAAAATATATTGAACTCCAGTGAAGACTGGCTGAAGAAATATGAGGAACTTCCAAAGGAAATCATTTGGGTAGCTTGAGGAAACTATTCAGGAAAATGGGGGATTATCCCTAGTAGTTTAAAATCCTAAGGTAAAAGGTAGGGAGAATGATCAGGGAAAATTTCTAAGAGCCAACTTTAGTAAATCCCAACATTAAACATATTTTCATCTTCTTGGCTTTGTTTATGTAAATTCACAGCCATGTCTTTGGTTCTAAAAGAAGACAAAAATTGAGAAAAATGTGGATGAATCAGCAAGCATACATAGATTTGAATTCTGCTTTTCATATCACACCCTCATCCATCTTCCAGGCTCATTCTAACATTGTCATCCTTTTTAGAAGCTTAAGTCACTGTAGCAGAGAGAGGCCCAAACACATAGGTGGTTACTGTCCTATCTAAATATACAATGTTATTAACACTTCAAAATATTTAGAAAAGAGAAATGCAGTTCCAAATTCAAAACACTGAAAAAAACCAGAAAAATATCTGCTACGGGAAAAGTAAAATTAGGTGAAATAATGACATGAAAGCTCATGTCACTAAGAACTTGACATATAAAATCTCACAAATGACCATTCTGCATTGTACTGCCTCTGTCAGTAAGGCCCTTGGGAAATGAGATCTGGCTCTGAGAGAGCTTCTCACTAACCATTATACATGAAGAAAGTACCATAGATCCTTACTGCCCAATTCCTTATTTGAAACTTGGTATATTGGCATAGGACCTATTCAGGAATGAATTTGTAAATGATACACATTAAGAAACTGCAAACTATAACTCTTCTTGTATTGCTAACTTACAAGACAGATAGATATTTTCAGAAGACCCTTATTCAATTGCTTGCGTTCGATTGAATGTGTGAAGTTTCAACATTATTTTTGGCCAGTATCAGTGTACTTCCACTGGGTAAAAGGACAAAGACAGCAAGCAATGAAATGTTTCTTGACTTGGAAGAGTTCCCTTCAAAGTGCCAACACTAAGGAAGAACATCCAAACTGAACATTCATTTGTACCATGATGAGCAAAGTGCAAGAGTTTGGAAGGAAAGTGTAAATAAAGAACAATGAGAAATACCATCTGATACCTTGCTGGAAAAAAGAAAGGAACCAGCCTTTGCATTTTCTTAACAGTAATGCACACAATCAAAAAGTCATTCCTTTACTATTCATGAATGTGACAGATTCAAATATAACAACTCTGTACAGCTCATGCTCAGTATGGCATGGTAGCACACACCCAAAGCAGAAGAATCCCAAGTTTGAGCACGTCTGGGCACAATGTGAGTTTATGGGAAGCCTGAAAAATTATAGGGAAACTGTCTCAAATAAACATTATTTTGATTAAATAGAGAAAAATCTCCAAATGACAGCTGTATCCCACGTATTTGTGTTGAAGCCACAAAGAACACTCACAGTATTCCACTAAATTTTCTCCAATTCTACTTCATTAATTTTAGACCTAATTTTAACATATATTGATATATATATTTTAGTAAATAAAACTATATATGTAAAATGTATGAAATAGTGTGGAAATAGTATAAGAGGGGTAAATGTGCTGGGTTCTTCCTTATCAAAGAAAGAAAGCATTATGAATCAGAGACTCATCTTTAAACAATAACTCCTGTTGGGAGATTTGGCTGGACCATAGGGATGAGGATGTGGGGTCAGGAAAGCAGGATGAAAGACACACAGCAAGAGCGCAATAGCTGTGTGTGTAAGATCATATAAAATGATGCTTACCAAAAGACCTCCAAGAAATGGAAGCAAGAGGGTTATTGTACTGTTTTGAGTTCTTTTTTTATTTTATTTTCCTTCTTTCCTTTTTTCTTTGTTTTATTCCCTTCTGTCATTGTTTGACATTTCTGTACCTATTGTCTTGTATAGAAGTTTATCTGATTTGGGGAGGGGAAGAGGAAGCACAGAAATGGTGAGACAAAGGGTGAACCAATTCAACAATGAAACCCACTAGACACTATGTTGGAGATGAATTATACAACTTGGGGGAAAGGGAGGTCAGGAGTAGAAAAACTGGGAGAGAATGACAGAGGGGTTGGCACTGTTCAAGAGGAAATGTACTCATGCCTGATTTATGTAACTGTAACCTTCACAATAAATTTTTTAAAACTTAAAAAAGGGGAAAAAACTCCTGTACTAACCCATCCTACTTAGTGCCTTTGAACATCTATATTTCACCACCTAATACTTGTACTTACAAATTTTAAATGTGAAATACCTTATGCTTCAAAAGAAGTGTTCTTAAAGAGGTCCAGTTTGCAAAAGCATATCACTATTGCATTTCAAATCCCTCTTCTGCTAAATATTTTTTCTAGAAAACATAGAAACATGTCAAAATGCTAAGAATAAAATTTAAGTCCATTAATTTCTATTAATATAGATAACATTTAAATCTGTCATGGAGATTTTAAAGTTTCTGTTGTTACTGTAAAGATATGTATAGAAGAGTTACAATTACGTAAGTCAGTTAAAGACTATATTTCTTTTTGGACAGTGTCACCCCTTCCCTCACTCTCTCCCAGTTTTTTAAATCAGTTTATTTTCAACATAATGTTTAGTTAGAACCACTACTTCATTTGTTCACCCTCCCTCCAAGACATAAAGAAAAAAAATAGCAACAAAGAAAAAAATCTCGTTTCCATTTCCTGGAGTTCATTTGAATAAATACTATTTTATATGATCAGATGCCCATAGGCCATTAATGTGCTTTTGTGTTCCTCTCCTAAGTGTATCTTCCTTTGGTTTCAGTGTGTGAATGTCTAGAGTCCTGTGTAATTTATCATGTACTGGTGTGTAATGGAGATTTTTAACATAAATTTGGAATCAAGAGAAAGAATGAGTACTTAAAATATACATACAGGTCAAGGACATATGAGGGTACATTATGATCATAATGTAATTGCCTTGCCTTATTTCTTTGCACTCTCCCAAATCTAAAAGTGGCACAGCTTTCAAGTTCTAACCAAAAAGACACAGAATGAACTTAAGTACAATGTAGTCAAGAACCAAACACCAGAACTCTAGCTTATAATCAACACACCCATCCCATAAATACAAGGGAAACTCTGCTGGAGTAGTAGAATTATAGGGAGCAGACCAGTATTTGCTTTGGCAGATGTAAAGTCTGTGCAAGTAGGAACACAGCTGTAGGAGAATATTTTAGAGTTCCTAAAACTGCTGAATTAGACATAAAACAATACCCAACATTGCAATGTATCAGCAAGTTTAAGGAACAGAGTGCCATTTTGATATTTTAAAACAATTTATAGAGTAATCTATCTGTACTAAGAACACTTGTCACTTTGTCGGTTGTAATATAATAATTTAGCTTCAGTATAAGGCCACATATTACATACACAGTTATAGTTCTCTTCCTATTTTGGAATTTTCTTTTCCATAAGTATATCTGAACTCCAGAGAAGCTGGTGACCCGTAGCCTAAAATATAGTTATCTATGAGTTACTAAGTACAGTAATTTCAATAAAACAAAATATCTTACCTTTAAATTTATAAAAAAAGTAATGCTATAAAATTCTTGAGAATTTTCTAAAGATCAAGAATTCTAACACAAAGGTTCAGTTTAGTAAAATATGTTATATACTTAGGTCTTTTGATATTTTAAAAATTAAAGAACCACCATTTCCTCAGAATAGCTGGTTCTTCCCAAAGATGTCTGTTAAATAAATAGTATCCCAGTGTCTTATTCCTCCAGCTCTTATGAACTTTTTAAGATTTTTTTTTTGCGGGGCGGGGGGGAGGTTAATAAACCACAATCTACTTCGGCAAACCCTGTTCCTATATTATAAATTCATGTTTATCTAATGCCCTATTAGTTCAGCATTTTGGAGACACATATGATTCAATAATTGTTAGGTTGATTTAGAGTTATTCAATACTTTAATATTAGCATACTAAATAGCTAAATCAGTTACTTTTAGATTTCTATGCTAAAATTGTTTTTAATGAATTTGTAATCAAAGGCTACATTTCATTCCGTGGACTAACTCTTCACTGATTAATGACTTCCTGAAGCATTATACTTTAGAGAGTATAAAGCCGGAACCAGTGGCTCATGCCTGTAATCCTAGTTACACAGAAAGCTGAAATATGAGGATTATGGTTCATAGCCAGCCGGAAAAGTCCCCATGAGATTCTTTTTCACTATAATTTCTTTTTTAAAATTTATTTTATTTATTTTTTTAAGTATTCTCTTTTTGTTGTTAAATTTTTATTGTCAAACTGAGGTACAGAGAGGTTACACTTTTATACGTTAGGCATTGGATACATTTCTTGTATCCATGTGATTCTTATCTGCAATAAACAATTCAAAAACTGCAACTGGTACTGTGGCTCAAGTGGTAGAGTGCTAGCCTTAAGCACCAAGAGGCTCAAGGACAGTGCCCAGCCCCTGAGTTCAAGCCCCACAACCACCACCAACAACAACAAAAAAGAGTATAAAGAACTTGGAAATATGATTGTACTTGGAAGACTTAGAATTGTAGACTGAAAAATGGTAAGACAATTGCCATTTATATTTTACTCCAGGTCTTGGGAACTGTTGTAAGACCTTAATGCTAATTAAAAGTACCACAAATCTTTCTGTATAAATTGTGTTCATTGGGGTTTTATTATACCTTGAGGTGAAAAGACTATCATGACACTGTTGGCATAACAAAAGTGCCACTACATTCTAACTACTCAATTATTTTATTGATAATAACCCTTACCTCTCAGGTTTAGTTGAAACAACACTAATAAAACAAGGAAACAAAATACTTTTTCACAGAAATCTGTTAGAACCAAGCTTTTGAAGCATACCTTTATCTGTTAGCTGTTTTGTTAACCAAAAGAAAAAAATCTAATTTTAAAGGGAAAACTGTTTAGTTATTGAAATAATGGTGTGTTGTGCCAGTCACTGTACCATGTACTTTATGTAGATTATCTCAATTAGTACTGACATTAACCTTGCAGATGCTTGCATGATCAAGGTTTCTGTGTGGGTGAGCATCTGTAGTAGACAATGGCTATAAACCTAGTAAATCTGGCTCCAGATCCCACACTCGTAAAATAAATAAATTGAATGTAAAATTCAGCAACAGCCGAGTCTGTAATGAACTTTGGGTTTGATTTCTTTGGTTATTTTGAAATGACACTTTGTAAGTCTTTAGCCCACTTGATGAGGGGGCTGTTGGTTCTTCGAGGTTTTGTGTAGGAGAAATTTAACTTTTTGAGTTCTGCATATATTTTAGATATGAGGCCTGTATCCGTTGTATGGCCAGTAAAGATCTTTTCCCAATCTGTGGGCTTTCTGTTTATCTTGTGAGCTATGTCCTTTGCCTTGCAGAAGCTCTGTAGTTTGATGTAGTCCCATTTGTCCAACCTTTCTTTGATTTGTTGCATTTCTGGGCCTTTGTTAAGGAAGTTTCATCCTATGCCAAGGAGTCCAAGTGTTTCTCCTACTCCTTCTTTTAGTGTTTTCAGGGTATCTGTTTTTATTTTGAGGTCTTTGATCCATTTGGAATTGATTTTGGGGTAGGGGAATATATAAGGATCTAGTTTTAATTTGTTGCAGGTGTTGAACCAGTTTTGCCAGCACCATTTGTTAAAGAGGCTATCTTTCTTCCATCCTATTTTTTTAGCTCCTTTATCAAAGATTAAGTAGGCATAGTTCTGCGGGTTCATTTCTGGGTCTTCAGTTCTGTTCCATTGGTCTTCAGGCCTGTTCCTGTGACAATGCCAACCTGTTTTTATTATTATAGCTTTGTAATACAGCTTGAAGTTTAGTATTGTAATTCCTCCAGCACTGTTCTTTCTACTTAGGATTGTTTTGCTATTCAGGGTCTTTTATTGTTCCATATGAATTTCTGGATTGCTCCCTCTATTTCATTAAAAAAATGGTGTTGGTATATTAATGGGTATTGCATTGAATTCGTAAATAGCCTTTGGCAATATTGCTATTTTGACAATATTAATCCTCCCAATCCAGGAGCATAGGATCCTCTTTATATCCTTCCTGTTGTTGTCCCCGCACTATCACTGAATCTCATCTGAGTACTCTAGATATTGTATATACTGGTATTAGAACTAGGGAAGGGAAAGGGAATATCAAAATCGAGAGACAAAGGATAAAAAGACAAACGATCCCGAAAGCAATACTTGCAAAACCATTTGGCGTAAACCAACTGAACAACTCATAGGGGGAAAGGGGAAGGGGGAGGGGGGTGGAAATGAGGTAGGAGATAACAAATTGTACAAGAAATGTACCCACTGCGTTACATATGAAACTGTAACCCCTCTGTACATCACTTTGAAAATAAATAAGTAATAATTAAAAAACCATCTCACTACGAGTCACTTGTTAAAAATTATTACATTTAGGTGTATGAAAGGGGTTTCAATTTAAGGTGTCCATTTATGTGTACAATGCATCATTATCAGTATCATCTTAAAATAAACATATACTTAAAATAAACATATACTGCTTTGTGACCACTTAAAATAAACATATACTGCTTTATATCCATGCTTCATATGACATTTTTTCTTATAGGTAAAGAAACAAGGGTAACAGAGATTTGAAGTAACGGACCTCAGATCACACAAATTGTAACGGCAGAGACAGGATTTTTTTTCTTTTTCAAAAATTCATTTATTGATATTATAAAGGTGCTAAGGTTACATAAGTCAGTTAAAGAGTTCATTTCTTTTTGAACAATGTCACTCCTTTCCTAGCTGCTTCCCAGTTGTTGTTGTTTTCCTCCCATATTTTCAACATAGTGTCTAGCACTGCTGCATTTGTTCACCCTTTGTCCTACCATTTGTTTCTTCCCATACCCTCCCAAAGTCAGATAAACAAACAAAGGATACAAAAGGAAATGAAAACAAAAACTAACAAAGAAAAAAATACCTCGTTTCCATTTCCTTGAGTTCATTTTGCTAAATATTATTTTATATGGTCAGAAGCAAATAGCTGTTGGAATCTCTGTATTAATTAAAAACTTCAGTAGATAAGCTCAAGTCACTCTGAAGTCTGAGATTCTCCGTAGACATTCTATAAAATATCCCACAAAATAATTATATTAAGTGAAGCAAGCCAGGCCCAGAGAAACATAGCTTACATGATTTCCCTCATTTGTGGTAACTAGAATGTGTCTATAAATCTACAGATTAACACACGGGATGCTAAAAGAAAAGGTACACTGGGACATGATAAACAGTATAAGCATTCACACAGTGAGACCAAAGAAGAATATTTTTAGGAGAGGATCTTGTAGGTAAAACAGAGACAGGATTTAAACTCCAGTCTTTTATTTCAACAGTTAGGTGGGAGTTGGATACTTGACAACTTTCTGACAATGGAGCAATAGTGTTTGCGCACTAATTAACAGAAATATTCATGGACAAGAAGTAAAAACACCTTACAGAATCAGTTTGGGTGACTGATGGTATGATGTCTAATGCATGATATATGTGGCATTTCATTATAATGAAAAAGTCTCACATTTGCCTGTCAAGTAGGTAACTAACTGAGCTTCAAATATTTTAAACTTGGGATGTTTAAAGGACATCTGGAGCATGATGTCAGTTGAATTTGAGTTAGATCTTTTATAAAGCTGACATTGGAGATAAAGATTTCACAGCCCTCAAAAAAAAAAAGCCAGATAAAGCCTTGAACACAGATAATAATGCCTGCACTTAGAGGCTAGAGTGAGCAGAGTTTTCAAATTGTAAACTATAAATCTTTGTGGTTCCTTTTTCCTCCATAAAGAATAGCAGTCTTCAGAAGAAATATATATTAAGCAGAGAAATGGGATATGAGGGAGGAGGAATAAAAGGAAATGTATGTGGTATGACACACAAGAAAAGTATGAAACTATTCAAGAGGTTTTTTTTTTTTCTTTCTTTTTGGAAGGAAACTAAAAAGGAGGTGGAAAGCAAAGACAGAGCGTTTAGAACAAAGTGCCTTAGTTCTTCACTGAATGCAGGAGCCCCTGGATTCATTATGCTCCTTAGAACTGTTTGGCCACAGCCTAAGGGTGACATCAACAAACCAATCCCTAGCAGAAGTTAATGAGTCACATTTTCTTCTGTTTTCACTTGGTTAAAGTATTTTACATTTATTGAACTTGAAATGGAGACAGAGGAAGCCATTGAAAGCAGAAAGCTGAATATCCAAATATGGTGAATTTCTGACTCACCACAATTGCAACATCATAGACATTAATAACTTAGATTTAAAGTTTTAAAAAACCCAGCTCAAGAAAGGACTTACCAAAATACATTGTTCTTTTACCAAACAGATTAAGTTCAAAATAAGGTGATCTTCTGTAATATTTTTTCAAATGATAAAATTAAAAATCTTTTCAAGTGTAATAAAACAAAAAGGCAATATTTTAACATAATTTAATATTTATTAATTTGTTCAGATTAGCATAAGATGTGAGTTTGGGAGGTCCAAATTTATTTAAACATTTGTTTCTTTGGTGCAGAGCAGGTTTTTGAGGAATCTCTGCCAAGTAATCTGCCAACAATCTGTTTCTTGGAGAAGGTCTTTAACTGATTTGTCCATGATTATTTTAAACTGAGGCTACTAATGCTGATCTTTAGATCACTCAGCAACAGGAGAGATTTATAATTAGATGATTTCACTTGGAAAAGAATCCAATAGCTGCTGACTTTGAACAGTGATTTTTCCTAAAATATATAAATAATGTAAGACTTAAAATCATGTAAGGACAAGATTTTTTTAAGTGGTGGGACCCTGTGGAAATATTAGTTTTTATTTGTTTATCAGGAGTGAGATATAATCATCATCTACAAACAAAAATAACCCCATTCTCATTTCACAATAAGAAGGCATGATACTATATTTTATAAGATTTTATTATGTTTCATCCTGTAATGACATTAATTAAATGATGTTCATTAGTAAAATTTCACACTCTTCAACAATGAGGCTATAACACCTTTAAACCACATAGGAAAAATATTGAGAAATTCATTAATTAAAAGTTTAAAATTGGGCTGGGGATATGGCAAGAGTTCTTGCCTCCTATACATGAGGCCCTGGGTTCAATTCCTCAGCACCACATATATAGAAAGCGGCACAAAAGTTGTGCTGTGGCTCAAGTGGCAGAGTGCTAGCCTTGAGCAAAAAGAAGCCAGGGAGGGCTGGAGATATGACCTAGTGGCAAGAGAGCTTGCCTCTCATACATGAAACCCTGGATTCGATTCCCCAGCACCATGTATACAGAAAATGGCCAGAAGGGGTGCTGTGGCTCAAGTGGCAGAGTGCTAGCCTTGAGCAAAAAGAAGCCAGGGGCAGTGCTCAGGCCCTGAGTCCAAGCACCAGGACTGGCCAGAAAAAAAAAGTTTAAAATTATTATGTGAAAATTAATGGAGATGATAAATGCATTACATGTGTCATTAGCAAAAAGCACTTAAAAGTCACTCCTTCCTTTTTCGGAGGCAGCACTAAAAAGGAGCAATTCTCAACAGTAAACATGTAAGTTCGTATCAGAGCTTGGAATTTTATGAAAGGTACTTTATGCTATTACATGCATTATGTAAAGAGCTCTTTCAGGTAAATCTCATGCTTCAGTCTCTTTTGTACTTATCCCTACCTATTATTACCAGCTTTAACTAGGAATAGAGCTGGGTATGCTTTCCTGTGTAATTTTATCATAACTCTCAAGTGCTTCCTTTCAGTTAAATACCATTGTCTTTGTTTCAACATTGTGATGAACTGAGGCTGAGAAAAACTATGGGAATTCCTTTTCCTATGTCGATCAGAGATCAGAACCATACCTTCTGTCTCAATCTCAATTGAGACTTTCAAATTATACAAGGGGAGGGGCGGAAATGGCAATATAGCCATACAAATTTCCTGGGGAATTTCCACCTTCACTCACATCAGAGAAACTTCTGAAATTATGACTTGCATTGACATCAAATCAAGAAGTCTCAACTTTTCTTGCTCCTTCCATTCTTCCTTACTTTTTTGTGCTGCTCAATTACTCTAAGCACTTTCCTAGGGAGCAGCACATTAAACATGCTATTAGATTTTGAGAGAATCATTTTCCTCTCATAAAATATTACATTATTCTGGAAAGGAGCCAAGGAAGGGGTGATATTGTCCAAAAACACATGAATTCGTTACCTGACTTATGTAACTATAACCATTTTGCATATCATATACATATGCATATATACATACCTAGTTATTTATTTGTTTATGGTTTTATGCCTTGCAAAATACACTACTTTGAAAACAGTTTCAGAAAATGGAAAAGGGGAGTTAATAATTGTAGTAGCTTCAACATGATGATTTAATTTTTAAAATTATTCTTCCTATAATTTATACAATGTAAATATTGAGCTATACCGGTAACCTCAAGAATTACAGTGAAGTCTTAACATTCCAACTTCCTGGAAATACTTCACCATTTAACCAGAAATTTATATCCTGAAATTCATCCTTTGGATCAAGCCACTAATCTCTATTGGCTACTGTTACATCAATTCAACAGCTCATTACCTCACTCATTCAGTCTTGTTCTCTCTAGGATAGGAGATAAGAATTCAGAGATGAAAAAAATATCTGCTGCCTGTGACCTTGATATCTAGTATGTAAAAAATGCTGTAAGATTAAATAGCACAATAGAAGTTCTGTATGTTAGTAATGTGAATTTATCACACTAAATAGCAACTACCCTGGAAAATAGATGGTACAATTCTTTAAAAATAATAGTAATATAGTCTAATAGTTAAGACCACAAGCTATGTATTGAAACAAATCTATTTCTGTCTGTTATTAGCTTTGTAAAGATGGGTAAAGTATCTGGACTTCTCAGTTTTCATTTCTTCAATTTGGAAAAAGAGTAACATAATGTCAGAATGCTACTGAGGATTAAATAAACTCAGTAATATTCTAAGCCCTTAGTATTTAGTCTATACTAATTTTTTTTCAGTTTTGAGTGGACTTAACAACACCTAACTTTTCTGAAGGGAAAGGCATGAGAAGATGCTGGATACTCCACTGAGCAGTAAAAACCAACACAAACAACAAACAAAATTTGATGAACAGAAGCCCTGAAAGAGAGTTAAAAAGAAGAGTAAAAGTGATAGCTAGCATTTATGTGACTATGTTGCAACCAAATATCTGATTTAATAAAAAAAAACTTCTGAAGAAATGAAGCCGATAGTGTTTGCTTCATTATTTATCAATGAAGATGCATCAGTTAAAGATTATATAAAAGAGCTTCATAGAGACTTTGCAGTCATTTACTCTCTGAAGAAAAACTTCAGCAGCTTGCTATTATAATAAGTGCCAGAATGAAAGTTATAAGGTCCTTAAGTGGACTACAGCTATAATCAGAATTAAAACTGTAATGGGGAGGCCAGATCTGCCCAGTGCCATTAATAGCTGTGGAGGGACTTCAGGTTGACTCCAGCTCAGATTAGAGCAGAAGCCAACTCCATCTCCATTAAGCCCTCCCCCACCCTATTCAGGTAGATTGACTACCTGAGGCCTGGGAGCTTCAAGGGAACCTGTGTCCTCTTTATTATGATAAGTTATGTAGATTAACCACCTGAGGCTTGGGAGCTTCAAGGAAACCAGCTATGAATAGGCATATCCGCCTGCATCATGTGTGCCCCGCCAAATCCATGCGTCAATTCTAACTAGAATGATAGGTTAGTTCAAATAAATATTATGAGACAGACTGTAACTCTATTGGCCACCTGCGTGCGGCCTAGCATGCTCTGTAAGTGTTGTATCTTCATTGGTCACCTGCGTGTGACAAGTTTGTCTGTGATGTTTGCCTTATAACCAGGCTGGAAGGCCACACAGGGGCGGTCCCAGCTCCCGAGTCTGGGCCGCCCAGGTGTGTACAAGCCCAGCTCCCGAGTCTGGGCTCCACACGTGGTCGGCAGTTTCGGCTCCCGAGTCCGGGCTGCGACCAAGGCCGGTCGGTTCACTTTTTGTTCACTTTTTACTTCCCCAATAAAACTGTCTTTTTGTCACCTTGTAGCTGGAGACTGTGTGGTGGACTCTTGGGAGAACCAGGAATCCCTTCCCTTGGGGGTGAACCCTGTTTCATTGTAGCGAACCCCCACTCTACTTCATATTGGTGCATTGGCCGGGAAGAGTCCTTAACCACAATATTTTGTTGGGGAAGACGCCCAGGTGAAGAAAAGGAACCTCCGGAGGAATGAGGTATGTGTAGGGCTGCCTGAGCAGGCCCGTTTTTAGGGCCGCCGAAGTTGGCCCATTCGTAGAGTGCACTGGCTGTAAGGGCCGTCTGCATGAGTGCACTGGCCGTGAAGGCCGTCTGTGGGGCTGCCGAGAGGGCCCGTCTGTAAGTGCACTGGCTGTAAAGGCCGTCTGCATGAGTGCACTGGCCGTGGAGGCCGTCTGTGGGGCTGCTGAGTGGGCCCGTCTGTAAGAGTGCACTGGCTGTAAAGGCCGTCTGCATGAGTGCACTGGCCGTGGAGGCCGTCTGTGGGGCTGCCGAGTGGGCCCGTCTGTAAGTGCACTGGCTGTAAAGGCCGTCTGCATGAGTGCACTGGCCGTGGAGGCCATCTGTGGGGCTGCCGAGTGGGCCCGTCTGTAAGTGCACTGGCTGTAAGGGCCGTCTGCATGAGTGCACTGGCCGTGAAGGCCGTCTGTGGGGCTGCCGAGTGGGCCCGTCTGTAAGTGCACTGGCTGTAAGGGCCGTCTGCATGAGTGCACTGGCCGTGGAGGCCATCTGTGGGGCTGCCGAGTGGGCCCGTCTGTAAGTGCACTGGCTGTAAGGGCCGTCTGCATGAGTGCACTGGCCGTGAAGGCCGTCTGTGGGGCTGCCGAGTGGGCCCATCTGTAAGTGCACTGGCTGTAAAGGCCGTCTGCATGAGTGCACTGGCCGTGGAGGCCGTCTGTGGGGCTGCCGAGTGGGCCCGTCTGTAAGTGCACTGGCTGTAAAGGCCGTCTGCATGAGTGCACTGGCCGTGGAGGCCATCTGTGGGGCTGCCGAGTGGGCCCGTCTGTAAGTGCACTGGCTGTAAGGGCCGTCTGCATGAGTGCACTGGCCGTGAAGGCCGTCTGTGGGGCTGCCGAGTGGGCCCGTCTGTAAGTGCACTGGCTGTAAAGGCCGTCTGCATGAGTGCACTGGCCGTGGAGGCCGTCTGTGGGGCTGCCGAGTGGGCCCGTCTGTAAGTGCACTGGCTGTAAAGGCCGTCTGCATGAGTGCACTGGCCGTGGAGGCCGTCTGTGGGGCTGCCGAGTGGGCCCGTCTGTAAGTGCACTGGCTGTAAGGGCCGTCTGCATGAGTGCACTGGCCGTGAAGGCCGTCTGTGGGGCTGCCGAGTGGGCCCGTCTGAATCTGAAGGTGCACCGTCTGTAGGCCTAAGACAGAGAGAAGCTGGACGCAGCAGAGCTCTCTAAGGCCGGGGTGGTCAAGGGACGCCTTGACTCCCTTCTGGAAGTCCTCATTGGGGAGGACATGTATAAATTTTGTAAAAAAAATCAGCAATTCTGACCTTGTTCCCTGTTCGGCACGTGGTCTTGTCTATCTGTGTTTGTTCACACTCCTACTCCTGTTTGCTAGTGCTATGATTGACTTTCCTCTACAGGGAAGCATGGAACGACCAAAATCCACTGAGGAACTGCTCCTCTACCTGTGTCTGTTCTTGGTTTTGCTTTTGGTAATTGTTGCTATCAGATGTGTTTTACAGGAAAATATGGGACGACAAGTGGCTTCTGCTGAGAAACTCCCCCTAAACCTGATTTTAGAACATTTTAAAGATTTTGAGAAGAGAGCAAAGTTATCTGGTGATTGTGTCTTCCCTGGAAAACTGACTACTTTCTGCCAGCTGGTATGGCCCACCCTCGGTACTGGGTGGCCCCCAGAAGGCACCTTTAATCTCTCACTTGTTTATGAATCCCAGGCAATGATTGTCAGCGACCGAGAATATCTGGACCAGGTTCCCTACATCGTAGCATGGCGCTATTTAATAGAGGAACCTCCAGAGTGGCTGAAACCCCTTTTGCCTCCCGAGAATACCTCCACTGTTTTGGCTTTGAAATCACGGCCGCCGCTGCTTCCTAAACAGCTGAAGGGCATGCTGCCTCTCCCGCCGGAGGAGGAGGAGGAGGAGGATATCTTGCTCACACCCCACTCAATCCCCCCGCGCGTCCGCCATAGGGTGCCTATTGACCTCTCCCTCAGGGAGTCAGATCAAGTCCTCTTGAGTCCATCCCATACTCGCTCTGGCTCTTCATATGGGGAGGCTGGAGGAAGGGACAGGAGAGAGACTCGCCCCTCAGCCCACCAAAGTAGGGATCCCCTTCCTCCCCCTGCTGCACTCCCACTTAGACAGGTGGGACCCCCTGAAGAGGGCCAGGCTCACCCTTATGAGGTTCATGTCCCCTTTGCTTCTAATGATCTATTAAATTGGAAACAACAGAACCCTCCCTTCTCAAAGAAGCCTCAGGCACTAACCTCTTTGTTAGAAACTCTCTTTATGACTCATCGACCCACCTGGGCCGATATCCAGCAACTCCTGGACATCCTCTTCACCACTGAGGAGAAAGACAGGATTCTCCGGGAAGCCAAGAAGCTGGTCCCAGGAAACAACGGCAGGCCATCGGAAGACCCCCTTGAGATAGAGGAAGCCCTGCCCTCCCGGAATCCGGACTGGAACCCGAATTCATCAGCAGGTAGGGAGCGGCTAAAGGTTTATCGCCAGACTATTCTGGGTGGTCTCCGGGCTGCTGGAAAGCGCCCTATGAACTTGTCTAAAGTAGGGGAAGTAAGACAGGGAATGGATGAGTCCCCAGCAGCCTATTTAGAAAGGCTTCTTGATGCTTACCGTACTTATACTCCTATAGACCCAGAGGCTGAGGAAAATAAAAAGGCGATTAATGTAGCATTTGTGGGACAAGCAGCTCCAGACATTAGAAGAAAGATTCAGAAGATTGAAGGGTTTGAAGGAAAAAATTTGTCAGAGTTAGTGGAGATTGCCATCAGAGTTTTTGACAACAGGGATTCTGCAGAAGAGAGACAGGTTAGGAAACTGGCTAAGATTTTTGCTATCTCCCAAGAGGAACAGAAGAGGAAAACAGGCTCTGAGCCCCGTGAGAGAAGACTATGGAGAAGTAGAAGTAAAAGTAGGGAAAGAGCGTGGATGTTAGAGAAGGATCAGTGCAGCTACTGCAAGAGGAAAGGGCATTGGAGAGGAGAATGCTCAGAGAGAAGGGAAACCAAAACACTGGCCTTGGATGATTGACAGAGTCGGGGCTCTCCCCTCCCAGAGCCTAGGGTAACTCTAAAAGTGGAGGGAAAACCGGTCAGATTCTTAGTGGACACTGGAGCAGACATGTCTGTTTTAAAGCAGGCCTTAGGGCCGATGACCAACCAAAGGACAAAAGTAATTTGTTGCGAAGCCCCCCGGACCGGTGGATGTCCAATGCCAGGCTAACACAGTACCAGGCCCTGTTGCTCAATCAGCCTAAAGTGACTTTCTGAGCTTCCACAGCCCTCAACCCTGCTACCCTGCTGCCAGACACTGATCAGACAGTGCTGCACGACTGTGCGGAGGTTGTGGCCCATGTCCACAGCATTCGACCAGACCTCACAGATGTCCCGCTACGCGGAAAAGACCATGTTCACCGATGGGAGCAGCTACGTGATGGACGGAGTAAGGCTAGCGGGAGCAGCGGTCGTGGAAGGGGACCAGGTCATCTGGGCTGAGCCGTTACCAGTGAGCACCTCAGCACAAAAAGCTGAGCTCATTGCCCTAACCCAAGCTCTGACGCTGGGAAAGGACAAGAAGGTCAACATCTATACGAACAGCAGGTATGCATTTGCCACTGTATAAGGAGCGCGGGCTGCTGACAGCAGAAGGCAAAACCATCAAAAACAAAGAACAGATATTAGGCCTACTTCAGGCCATATGGTTGCCAAAGGCAGTTGCTGTAATGCACTGCCAAGGACATCAGAAGGGAAACTCAGAGGAGGCAAAGGGGAACCGGAGAGTGGATGAGGCTGCACGGGAAGTGGCTACAAGAGATAGGGGCCCGATGGCATTAGCCCTTCTCCCAACGCCAGCCCTCCCAGAGGAGCCCCAGTATTCTTCTGAAGATCAAAAGTTTCTCCAGTCTCTTCACAATGTAAGTGAAAGGGGAAACTGGAAACAGACTCACAGTGGAAGAATTATTCTTCCACGAGCATTAGGACAGACTCTCATTAAGCAAATACACCAGGGAACCCATCTAGGAAAGAGCAAGCTAGCGGAATTAATCCGCCGGTTCTACTATATACCTGAAATGGACAAAATGCTAGAGGATATTACCAGCCGGTGTGTGCCATGCCAGAGGACAAATGCTGCTGGTGGAGTAGCTGTCAAAGGAAGGAGGGAAAGAGGAACGGTGCCAGGAGCCTATTGGGAGGTAGACTTTACTGAGGTAAAAACAGGCAAGTATGGATGTAAGTACCTGCTAGTTTTTGTAGACACCTTTTCAGGATGGACAGAAGCTTTCCCAACCAAGTGGGAAACAGCGCAGACTGTAACAAAGAAGCTGCTAGAGGAGATAATTCCCAGGTTTGGACTCCCAGTGGCCATAGGCTCGGACAATGGCCCTGCTTTCATCTCTCAGGTAACCCAGCTTTTGGGTAAGTCATTGGGGATTAATTGGAAATTACATTGTGCCTATCATCCCCAAAGTTCAGGTCAGGTAGAGAGGATGAATAGAACTCTAAAGGAGACCTTAACCAAATTGACCCTTGAGACTGGCGAAAACTGGACGGCCCTCCTCCCATTCGCCCTTCTGCGGGTACGCTGTACACCATACTTTAAGGCCATCACTCCTTATGAGATAATGTTCGGGAGGCCTCCTCCCTTATGCCCTAAGCTTGGTTCTGAAGCCATAGCTGAATTGTCTAACCAACATTTGTTACAGTCCTTACAGGCCCTGCAGAGAATCCAAAATGAACTTTATTCCCAGATCAAGGCCGCTCATGAGAAGCTGCCTAAAGATGCCTTACACCCTTTTGTGCCAGGACAGGTGGTGTGGGTAAGGCGACATAAGACTGAGTCCTTGGAGCCTCGCTGGAAAGGCCCCTACACTGTAGTCCTGACCACTCCGACTGCTGTCAAGGTAGATGGCCTAAAGACCTGGATCCACGCTTCCCACGTCAAAGCAGCTAACCTGACCAAGGAGGACAAGTGGAAGGTGATGCAATCTGGTGATGACCCACTAAAATGGACATTTGTAAAACATTTAAACTAGTAATGTTATTGTGACTTTGATAAAGAGTAAGAATGGGCGAGTTTAAGTTTAAACTCGGAGTTTGAGCATTACCAAATTTTTGGAGGTTTATTACATTGTCAAAAGAGGAACTGAGGAAAAGACTTTGAAATCAAAAATGCATTTCCAGTCTGTCTATAGGCATTTTGTAACAGTTTTCAACAGACCCACACAGGACAGGTGATTCCTTAACAAGTTCCAGGTAAGAGCATACTTAAAAACTATTTCTGTGTGGACCACCTTGTTGCTTTAATTGGAGTAAAGTGGCCTCTTATATGACTCACTGATCTGAAATCTGCGGTTCAAAGCCAGCCCGGGCAGAGAAAGGTCCCTGTGAGAGTCTTCGTCTCTACTCAGCCAGCAGAGTGCTGGGAACAGAGCTGTGAGTTGCTTTGAGGCTCAAAGTGGTAGAGTGCTAGTCTTGAGCTGGAGAGCTGAGGGACAGCACTCAAGCCCTGAGTCCAAGTCCAGTGACGGACCAAGAGAAATGCCAAAGGTGCATTTACCTCTGAGTGGAAAAGTCACTCCTGGGACAAATAAAGCATCCAGAGGCAGCAAGCCACTGCTTGGATGGCAGAGACAGTGTCAGATCTCAGAGTCACCTATGTTTGGCCTTTCAAAAGTTAACTGGAGCCGGGAGGTCCTAAAAAAATGGTTTGTAAGCATGCCTTTCTAAATGCCCATGTCTTTCTACTGGGCAGGAACTTGACAGTCATCTGTGATAGTGGGTAGCAAATCTAAGATACTGGGGAGACATTCTTCCTGTGGTAACCTTCCCACTCCTCTAAGTTAACTGGAGTTGAAAAAAACATGCGTGGCAGGCTACAGAGTCACTCCCAGGAAATGCTTGGAGTGGGAGGTGTATCCAAGTGTATTAGGGTGTCCAGATAAACTAGGGTGCGACCTCAGAGGAGGTATGCCAGTTACCTAGGTAACTGGATGGAGACTTAAAACAGGTGAAAACACCTGTAACTGCCCTGGGGGTGGACCTCATAGATGACCAGGTTCTTTCTGGGTACAAGCCTAAGAACAGCAGTAACATCAGACTGGCTCTTGTATCATGCTTGCTCTCCCCAGAAACCTGTGGATGGAACCATGTTACAGTCCAGGCAAAAAGCTCTTAGAGAAATCAATGATTTGATTTTCATGTACAAGAAAAAAACGGGGGAATGTAATGGGGAGGCCAGATCTGCCCAGTGCCATTAATAGCTGTGGAGGGACTTCAGGTTGACTCCAGCTCAGATTAGAGCAGAAGCCAACTCCATCTCCATTAAGCCCTCCCCCACCCTATTCAGGTAGATTGACTACCTGAGGCCTGGGAGCTTCAAGGGAACCTGTGTCCTCTTTATTATGATAAGTTATGTAGATTAACCACCTGAGGCTTGGGAGCTTCAAGGAAACCAGCTATGAATAGGCATATCCGCCTGCATCATGTGTGCCCCGCCAAATCCATGCGTCAATTCTAACTAGAATGATAGGTTAGTTCAAATAAATATTATGAGACAGACTGTAACTCTATTGGCCACCTGCGTGCGGCCTAGCATGCTCTGTAAGTGTTGTATCTTCATTGGTCACCTGCGTGTGACAAGTTTGTCTGTGATGTTTGCCTTATAACCAGGCTGGAAGGCCACACGGGGGCGGTCCCAGCTCCCGAGTCTGGGCTCCACACGTGGTCGGCAGTTTCGGCTCCCGAGTCCGGGCTGCGACCAAGGCCTGTCGGTTCACTTTTTGTTCACTTTTTACTTCCCCAATAAAACTGTCTTTTTGTCACCTTGTAGCTGGAGACTGTGTGGTGGACTCTTGGGAGAACCAGGAATCCCCTCCCTTGGGGGGAACCCTGTTTCATTGTAGCGAACCCCCACTCTACTTCAAAAACCAAAGCGGATCTAACCTTTGGAGCTCTAGAGCTCTAGACTAGACGTATA
Organism: Perognathus longimembris pacificus; assembly: GCF_023159225.1. NCBI lineage: Eukaryota > Metazoa > Chordata > Mammalia > Rodentia > Heteromyidae > Perognathus > Perognathus longimembris. Next base: position 38,371,467 of record NC_063164.1, on the reverse strand, counting down.
TGCACATAAAAGTGTCTTTTTAAAATCAGAAGATTAGATTCTTAACTACAATAAATTAATTTCCTCATCACTCCTTTCCTCATAGTGTGGTAGTGTCGAAGTGGCAGCAGAGATGTTGGGGATCCAACTACAATGGTTTACTTATTGAGATTTAATGGGGTGTGTGTGTGTGTGTGTGTGTGTGTGTGTGTGTGTGTGTTGGAAGGAAAGTCACAGCCAATTCATATATAGTTTCATGACTGATAGCAAACTCTAAGGAACATACAGTTTCTAGACATATTTTTACCAATCTACTAACTAATCCAGAATCCTAATACAAAGACTTAACATTCTAATACATATCTTTCATAAGGTAGGCCATTGTAAAATGTATTTCAATTGATGTTGTTTGTGCTTTATTATAGGTTAATTTTGTAAACTTTTCACAATCATTGATTATAGTAAAATTAAACATTAATGAGGATGATATACTCAGAGAAACCAAAAACTAACATACTAAATGACTATGTAAAATATAACTTTTTAATATATTTCCTTGCTATTGTAGATGTGATATACAGAGGGGTTACAGTTACATGAGTCAGGTGATAAGTACAATTCTTTTTGAACCATGTTTGCCTTTTCCTCACTTTCTTCCAGTTTTTCCCTTCCATCCCTATTCACAAGATGCACAGTTCATTTTCCATATAGTGTCTAAGGCATACCACTGCTATAATTGTTCACCTTTTGTGAACATTTTTCTGTGCCCCCTACCCTTCAAAGACAAACAAAGTAACAAACAAGATAAAAGGAAAAGAAAACAAGAAGCAACAACAGCAATTAAAAATAAGTTTCTTGATTCCTTTTTTGGAGAGCACGTGAACATAGTTACTTAGCCTTTGTGATATGCTCCTATGCATATTTTCCTTTGGCCTCGATGTGTAAACCTATATATTTATCATATTGGTGTGTGTGTGTGTGTGTCTGTGTCTGTGTATCTGCACACATGTGTGTATACATATAAATCATTCAGTGTGTTTACTTGTAGATTATAGGCACATTCTAGCTACTACAAATGAGGGAAACCATACAACCTGTTTCTTTGGATCTAGCTTACTTCACTTGACATAATTTTGTATTGTGAAAGCTTTAATTTCTGTATTGTGGAAAAAATAGAAATTGAAGCAGATTTGAGGAAATGGAAAAACCTCCCATGCTCCTGGGTAGGAAGAATTAACATCATACAAATGGCAAATGGCAAACTACACAGAACAATTTACAATTCAATGCAATACCCATCAAAATCCCAACAACTTTCTTCAAAGAAATAGAGAAAGCACTCCTAAAATTCATATGGAACAATAAAAGACCCTGAATATCAAAAATAATCCCTAGCAGAAAGAACAGTGCTGATTCCTTCAATACCAAGCTTCAAACTTTATTACAAATCCATAGTAATTTTATTTTAAAAAAACAAAAACAAAAACAACAAAAAAAAACAGCTTGATAGCAGCACAAGAATAAGTTTGAGGACCATGGAACAGAATAGAAGATACAGAAATAAGCCCATAAACATATAGCCACCTAATATTTAACAAGGGGGCCATACAAACAGTTGGAAGAAAAACAATCTCTTCAAAAAATGGTGTTGGCATATAGCACCATATAGAAAACAGATAGAAAAGTTAAGCTAGATCCTCATATATCACTCTGCACCAGAATCAATTAAAAATGGATCAAAGATATCAATGTAATGCCATATATCATGAAAGTATTACAGAAAGGGGTAAGGGAACTCTAGGAACATACGCATGGGTCAAAACTTTCTACATAAAGATCCAGAATCACAAAAAATCAAAGAAAGATTGGATAAATGGGATTGCATCATATAAAGAGGTTCTGCACGGCAAAGAACATAGATAAATGATATATAGAAAGCCCACAGAATGAGAGAAGATTTTTACCAGCTATCAGACAAGGGTCTCATATCTAAAATAGATTTAGAGCTTAAAAAATTAAAACCCCCAAAAATAAACCCTCAGAAACTCAACAACCCAATCAATAAATGGGCTAAAGAATTAAAGAGAGACTTCTCGAAGGAAGAAGTAAGAATGGCCAATAGATACTAACAAATGCTTAACATGTCTGGCCATAAAGCAAATGCAAATTAAACCAACCTTGAGATTCCACCTCACCAGTTAGAATGGCTATGAACAAGAAAACTAAGACTAGCAAATGCTGGTGGGGATGCTGCCAAAAGGGAACTCTAGTACACTCTACTACACTGTTTGTGGGATGTAAATTTGTTCATCCACTCTGGAAAGTGGTATGGATGTTCCTCAAGAGACTAAACATACAGCTTCCTGATGTCCCAGTAATTCCCCTCCTATAGCACACAAACGATGCCAAACTAAAGCTACCAGCACAATCATGTTCATTGCAGCATTTTTTTTTTTACCATAGCAAGATAGGGAATCAGCCAAGATGTTCCTCAGTGGAAAAATGATTCAAGAAACTGTGGTATATATATGCAATGGAATTCCATTCATTGATCAGAAAGAATGATACTGTACCATTTATAAGGAAATGGAAAGACTTAAAATATAACTTCCTCTAAGTTTATGGTCTTTGTCAAGTTTTTGACATCAATTAATGGTACAAGTTGTTTCATTTGACATGTGTGTACATTTAATAAGTGTACCCTGACCAGATTCACTCCTTCCATTATTGTCTTCCACATACCTCTCTACTTCCCAAAATAATCTCAGAAAGCTTCATTGTTCTATTTGTGCACATATATATATAAAGTATTTTGAACAGAGTAATTCTCCTTTACCCTCTCCATTTTTTTCCCCATCCCATTAGTGCTTTTAGGTTAGAAGGGGGAAATAAAATTCTAAAACATTTGTTCTAACTTGGAATGGTAAAATGGTGATTTATATCAAGTGAAATGTCAAGGTTCTTGGAGCTCTAAGTCAATCTGTAAAACATAACTTCAAGTTTTTAATTAAACTATTTATTTAAAATTTATAATAAATAAGCAACTTGTTTGAAAGAGGACCATAGTACTAGCTTGAACTGCAATGTAAACCTCACAGAGCTTCAACGAAGCATCTGAGGACAAGGGAGCCAGGAGAACTTTGTAGACATTTGACCTATGCAAGTAGAGGCTACATTCTTAGAAATACTTTGTGCTGGGTCAATAACATGTCATCAGATTCTGGAAGTACTTAATAAATTTAGAACAAAAGAGTCTAACTTTTCATTTTACAATAAGCCCTGCAAATTAGATGGCCAGTTCTTAATGTGTGGCCAAGTATATTAACCCTGGTAGGACTTAAGGACCTGAAATGAGGAGCAATTGCCAAAAGAAAAGTTTGATTCTAGGTGAAAAGAGACTGAAGATGAACTCATCTTAAAGAAGGTGATGGTTGTACAACAGATTTTTTTCTCAGAGGCAAAATGAACTGAATATTGCACTCACACACTGGCGTAATGTTCACTCTTTGGGTGTTAAAATCTTGTCAGGGAGCTTTATAAATGATTTTAGTTACTCAATGTTCTCCATCTTCATTATAACATTTTGTAATTTGTTAGTAAGAAAATTCCTTGAAGAACTCAAATGAATATGAAAAAAAAGTTTCTTCAGAATTCTACTTGTATGATCATTTTACTGTTCTGACAAATTTAGTGCATTGAAATGTTGACAAATACTAATTTTTCTTGGATTTGTATATGCTTATCACTCCTGTATTAGCTAATATGAAGAGAAGATGTTCTGTTTGTGTTTCTTTAATCAAATACCATGGGTTATTGGGAAGAAATGATTGGTAAAATATCAAAATTGGTAAAATAGCAATGCAAAATTAGCACTGAAAGCTCAGGTTTGTTATAAAGTCTACAGGTAACATTGCAACTTTTAGACAAAATGTATTTATTCAAGAATGACAGTCTCGTTGAACTTAATTAAAGAAGTAAAAAGAAATAGTTTGAAGCTTAGAAAAAAAGCCATTTGACTCATGAATAGACATTTCTTGCTGTAATTTATCATGCATGTAAGAAAAATTCAATTCCTTTTTTGTGTTTTTCTCTCTTAATCATTCTCTCATAGGTAGTAATGATGTTTAATAGCATATGTTAACAGTATAAAAATTAGGCTAAATTTTAATGCATTAATGACTCTAGAGTCACTGTATTACTTCATTTTTGAAGAATGGAGTCTTTCTCTAGTATTGTTCAATTTAGCACTCAAAGCTCAGAACTTCTATGTTCTGAAAAATGAACATGCCCATGAGACCACTACACCATCACCTAAACTAATCCTGTGACTTGTAAGCCTTGAAACCTTGTACAAGCCCTACAGTATCACTAGAATTATTCACTTAATACATAAATAATCCAGGTGCTGGTGGCTCACACCTGTAATGATAGCTACTAAGTAGGATCATGGATCAAAGTCAGCCCTGGCAGGAAAATTTTTGAGACTCTTACCTCCAATAAACTACACAGAAAAATCCAGAAGTGATGTTGTGGCTCAAGTGCTAAGAGTGCTAGCCTTGACCAAAAGAAGCACCAAGGCCTTGTTCAAGTCCCACATCCAGCATAAGAATAAGAATGTAACAATATAAATAACAATGCACAAGTTTATTTTAATTGATTAAAATAAGAAATTGACATTTTGATACTGAAGTGTCTCTTCCTCTAAAAGGAATGTTAACCAGTATAATGAACTCAGGAAGTTTCAAGTTTAAATCAGATGTTCAAAATGTTTTTTTACATTTGAATTCACCTGAAATAACTGAGAGAAGCAAAAATTGTTGGCCAATATCTCCAAAGATTTAGATTCATCAGAACTAATGAATATAATCTACATATTAAGAAAAATTACAGCACACACAAGTGCATTTCAAGCACTTTGAAATAATGTTTGAAATATTTTCAGAAACATAATTATGTGGCACAGACATGAAATTCTTAATGATAAAATTATTCTCATGTGTGGTTTTCATAATATAGTTTCCAAACCTTTGTAAATCAATGGGATGTATTTTCTGTCTTTTGCTTAGTTATATACTCTTACTCAGGAAAGGTGCCAGTTCAAGTTCACTCTCCTACAAAAAGAAAAGGCTACAGCAAAAGAAACAGCTGTGTACTAATAAATGCCAGAACAGAAATGATTGGGAATTTCCTTCTTAAGCTACCAAAGTCTGATCCTCAAAGAGACTAGTCTAGGCACTTGAAAAACCACTTAAGGGCTTGACTGTGGGCCATCGAACTTTTGCCAAGGCAAACCTGCCTGCTTTCCTCCTCAGAAGGGGCAATCATGTTTGTAGTTTAGAAAAGGAAATAATTTATGCCCACAGAGAGAGCCTCCCAGAATCCCAACAGTACAATTCTGTTACAAGTGGAATGTTGAACCATCACTGAACATGTGAAAAATACATCTCAGGACCAAATAAGTCATCCTCGGTCCTATGAGCTGTTTTTTCATGAAATTGGTACAACCTCCTATGCTTAGAAATTCTTGCCCACCACAAGTATTCTGAGGAATTATGTCTGAGTACATGACAAAATAATTTATTAGTATCTTCTCTAAGACCTATAAATAAGTGCCAAATATCAATTCTAAAGGCCAAGCATCTAAGTTTGCTATGAGTCTACTAAAACCATATTCCTACATAAGTTAATTTTATACTAAAATATCTTATGATCATTGTATCATTGTGTTCATTGTACAACAAAATTTTAATTATTCATGCAGGCTAGGAGCAGTAGCTTTTATTTATAATCCTGTTTTATTTGGGAGGCAGAGGTAAGAAGAAATCCAATTTGAGGCCAGTATGGACAAAAAATTATAGACACCATATTTCAATCAATATACTTAGTACAGTGGTATGTCTGTGATCTCAACTGCATGGGAGGCTGTAGTAGGAAGATCACAGTGTGAGGCCAGCCCTCAGCAAAACATGAGATTCTAACTGAAAAATAACTAAAGCTGGAATGGTAGGAATGTGCCTCAAGTGGCAGATCACTTTCTCAGCAAGTATGGGCCACTGAGTTCAAATCCCAGTACCACAAATAAAAATATAAGCAATAAGTGACTTACAGAAGAAATCTCCACATGAATAACTTTTGAGTAGAGCCAACTGAAAAGTACATCAATTCTATCTAGATTTATAGTTGTCTATTCTTCCAAATCATCTCACATAGATTTAGTACAACATATATCTGAACACTATTTAATGCAAATAACCATTCTGGTCTATGCTTGTCTAATTCACACTTTCTTACTGTTTATCCAAATTCAGATTATTCATTCATTGAGTCTCTGTGAATACTATACCAAGCTGGACCAGGAAATCCAGAAAAAGGTCTTTCATATTTTATGTGTGTATATGTTTTTAAGAAAAATATAGGGCTGGGGATATGGCCTAGTGGCAAGAGTGCCTGCCTCGGATACACGAAGCCCTGGGTTTGATTCCCCAGCACCACATATGCAGAAAACGGCTAGAAGCGGCGCTGTGGCTCAAGTGGCAGAGTGCTAGCCTTGAGCGGGAAGAAGCCAGGGACAGTGCTCAGGCCCTGAGTCCAAGGCCCAGGACTGGCCAAAAAAAAAAAAAATATATATATATATATATAAGAAAAGTCAATGTAGTATGGGAGTGGGGAGCTCAGTTTTTAAAAGCCTATCACATTTTGACACCTTGCTAAGAAACATTTTTAAATTATTAAATAAAATATAGTAGTGAACAGAAGAACAGAGTTACATCAATAAAACAGATGAACTGGGATCTCATACCATCATTCTCCTCACAGAAGCAACAATTTCTTATGGGAACCAGCTCCCCGCCCCCCCAACTTTTTGTTAAAGAGTCTTGCAGCTTGAACTAGGGACCTGAGCACTGTCTCTCAGCTTTTTTGGTTAAGTCTCTATCATTCCACGATTTGAGCCACAGCTCTATTTTTGGCTTTTTGGTGGAAATAAGATTCTCACAGGCTTTCCTCACTGATCCTCAGATCTCAGGTCTCTGAATAGCTAGAATTACAGACATGAGCCACTGGCAATCTGCTCCAATTCTCTTTTTGAGAAATGGAAAACACAGGTAAAAGGCACCTGCAACTCAGGAGATGAAAAATCAGCTACATTGAAATAGGTAATAAAATAAGTGGCATCCTCTCGCCATAATCCTTCTGCCTAGCATGACACTCTTCCAGTTCCTGGCTCCTCCATGGGCAGGGAAAGATAAGACTAGACCTCATGCACAATGTTCTGACTTGACAAGTAGATGTTTGTCTTCTGTCTTGAACCACTGGTAAGGTCTAGTTATACACTAAGTTTCCGTACCTATTGAAAATACAGAAGAGCTAGACAGCATCCTGCTATCCCAAAGATTGGTAGTATAGAAGACAGAGATCAGTACAGCTAGTGGCCACTCCTTTAGAAGGAGAGACGAATATAAATCCAGGAACAAAAGTCCAACGGAACATAAAATCAGGAATTTAAATTCAACAGTCCAACATTTAGAGTACTACCAAGGGACTGATTTCTGTCTTGAATTCCTGTTAGTGCAGATGGGATCCAGCATACTTTTATGTCTAAGAGTCAGCAAAAATAGGAAAGATCTGTGTGTCATGCTGTTGCTCTATACAAACACATGTCAGAGAGAAAACAAGAGTAGTAAACAAGAGCAACATTTTCCAAAATTAAAATGAAGCCAGCAAATACCTCTCATTAAGAATCAACATGTACAAGCACAAAGAAGACAAATGTATCCAAGAAAGAGTTTGAAGGGTCCTCTACAATCTCTACTTGAGGTGATAGGTAATGATTTTTAGCATAATTCATAAAGACTAGGAGAGGTAATTGGTTTTTTTTAAGTATTCAGGCAGAAAAATATAGTTATAAGGAACTTGAAGTCATAAATGGAATAGTCCAAAGTAAAAAAATAAGGCTTCAGCATCAATCCTAATGAAATAAAGCTATATGAGTCACTTGATGTACCATTCAAAATAACCCTTTAATTTGATTGAATTTCACAATTAAAATACATAAAATGATACATGAATTTAAATCCAACTATACATGATGTGAAAAGGGCTCATTTTGGTACATAAAGATTCCATTGATATATGCACTCAAAAATGAAACGAAATATCAGACTGTAGATGTTAAGTTAAAAGTATACAAGAAACAAAAATCATACAATTATGAACATTTCAAATTACTGTAAAGACATAATAACTTCAAACAAATGAAACCCCAAGATTCTGTACATAAAATAGAACACATAATAACTCAATTAATTTCCAGGATGCAAAAATAAGCATACAACAATAGTTTTTCTTTCAATGCATTAGGAATAAACACAGAAAATTAGGAAAATAATCATATTTATAACAGCACCCAAAAGAAAACAGTCTTTAGGATAAATGTAATCGAAAAGGCAAATATTTTACTATAAAATTAAATGTTGAGGAATAAAACTAAACAAACATAAACAAATGGAAAGAAATCCTGTATTCATGGATTGAAATAATACTTTTAAACATTAGTAGTAACTGAAGTTGTGAAAACATTTGATGTAATTTCCACTAAGGTTCCTAAAACTCCCTATGAAAACACCAATGACCCCAAATAGCCCAAATAATCTTGAAACAGAAAAAATGCTGAAGACTTCTCACTATCTGATTTCAAAACATCAAAAATGCTGAAGACTTCTCACTATCTGATTTCAAAACATCTTACAAAGCTACAATCACAAAACAGAACATTGCTGCCAATGGTAGTTACAAAGAGCTCAAATATAAAATCGTAGATATATATGAGCAGTTATCTTTAAGAAGGGCACCAAGAGCACAAAGCATAATAAAGACAGTTCCCTCAAAAAGAAAAAGGTGCTGCTGAATCTGAATATCATATGCCAATGAATGAAATGTGATATTGATAAGACATCATTAACAAAAAGGTAATCAACTAAAGCTGAATTAATACTAAAACATAACCAAGTGTCAGGAACACAAAGTACTAAAATCCCAGCTTGAAAAAGAATAAGAAAAATTTTGTTGTGGTTTATAAATTACTCAGTCTAAGATATTTTGCTTACATTGGCAGAATTGATTGATAGCTTACTTGACATTCAAATAAAGCTGGATGCTCTGTATTTTATCTTACAGAAGAGCCTCTTAAGAAAGAGCTGATCTATAACGGAAGCGTAAATTAAGAACACTGAACTGTGATTCAAATATATGTCTAGCAGCTTAAGGAAGAGGAGTTTTTTTTGTTTGTTTGTTTGGTTTTGGCCAGTCCTGGGCCTTGGACTGAGCCTGGGCCTGAGCACTGTCCCTGGCTTCTTTCTGCTAAAGGCTAGCACTCTGCCACCTGAGCCACAGCGCCCCTTCTGGTTGTTTTCCATATACGTGGTGCTGGGGAATCGAACCAAGAGCTTCATGTATAGGAGGCAAGCACTCTTGCCACTAGGCCATATTCCCAGCCCAGGAAGAGGAGTTTTGACATCTTAAGAGAAGAGGATGCATAAAAGAATGAGTAATCTCCAAATGAAAATACAAGGGGCAGGATTGTAATATCACAGCAAGGCCCCAGGAAATGAAAGACAAAGGTACATTAGTTCTGATAACTTTAGCATGGGTTGGAGATGAAGACAATGGCTTTGGTAGCAGAAGAAATGTGTCATTGAGACATCAGAGCACTTAACATGGACAGCAGCTTGCATGCAGACTACGGCAAAACCAGTAGCAAAGTTTATGATGGGGCCGTAGATGAAGGCATCACTCAACCTAGAAAAGCACCTGTAAACTACTTCTATGGGTATCTATAGCAATCTCCTGAGTGAGCATGAGTGATCAAGTTCTTTGAAAGACATGAAACATTACTACAACTAGGTAAAGCAGGAGAGAAAAGAATAGAATAGCTGTTATCTGGCAGGATATATGAGTACATCCCTACAGTTAAGGAAATATACCTACTGAATAAAGAGAGATAAAGCAAAAGAGGGTAGATTGACATTCCTGAAGAATGGGTGGGAATACACTGCATTCCCCGTATCTGTGTCCTGTATCTGACAAATATTGAGACTTAGTTTAACTTCAAGACTGCTATAGCCTACATAATATATCAATAAAATATGAGAATCTGCACACTCCTAGTACAATGATTTCTATTTCAGACTAGTCTCAAACTACAGCATGAAATTGCCAGTTATGAAACTCAACCTGGTAGCAGCCATAGTCTCAGCAACAAGGATACGTAGAGTTATTATACTAACTATACAAACCAGTAGTTTTCTCTGGAATCTCTACTGTTGTTCTGGTTGCTTTTATTTGGTTACCAGGTTATTACACGCTGTTTCTAGGTAATTAAATTCAGAAAAGGTAAACAATATTTTGAATGCTTCCACTGAAGAATAATTGCTTCCTAAAGTAAAACTACATGCAGCCACACATTGAGACAAACAGTGATAATTTAAAAGTAGATGTTAACATTTATAATCCATATGGCTATTGTTCATGGATATAAACATTTTAAGTAGTTTACCAGAGGCTGAGAACCTAAGTAGCTTAAATGGCATCATTAGAAAAGCATATAGAATTTGATACTAGAGCCAGTATGCACAGCTTTGTTACTGTGGCATTACTTTTATATTTGGAAAATGTGCCTAATTATACTTCTATTCTTAATTTATTTTCTTTTTGCCTGATTATTCTCTTTTAATTTGGTCTATTCAACATTTTCTTATTGTTTGAAGAACTGTATCTAACCTCTTTTCGGCATACTTATTGTTAAGAAAAATCTGTTCTATTTCTGTTTTCTGGATTTTTTTTTTTTTGCCAGTCCTGAGGCTTGAACTCAGGGCCTGAGTATGGTCTCTGGCTTCTTTTTGCTCAAGGTGTTACACTCTACCACTTGAGCCACAGCACCACTTCTGGCTTTTTGTATACATAAACAGTGCTGAAGAATAGAACCCAGGGCTTCATGTACACAAGGCAAGCACTCTACCACCAGGCCATAGTCCCAGCCCCTCTGGCTATTTTTTAAATCTTTTTAATGGTCTAAATTTATATATATATATATATATATGTATATATATATATACATATATACATATATAAACTCTATATTCTATATTTATATATTCTATGTTATGCTTTCAATTTCATTCATACTTAAATTGTCTTTTAATGACATTAAACACATAGTTGTCAATTTATCAAGTTCAGAATTGAGTTATTGCCTTTTTCCTAAGGCAGATGAAGGAATTACTGAAACATACAATGTTCTAACTTAGCCCCATATATCTACATGCCCAGTTTTTACATGTTTGTGTTCTATACTTTTAAGATTACTATTCTATTATTTCATTGCAATTTAAAAAGCAAACCAACTATACAACTCATGGAGGGGAGGGAAATGGGAAGGGAGAAGGCAGGGGACAAATGAGGGTGGAGGTACCAGGTTGAATAAGAAATGTACTCACTGCCTTACATATGAAACTGTAACCCCTCTGTACATCAATTTGGCAATAAAGAAATAAATAATTGTTTTTCAAAAGATAATAACATATTCTTCTTTAAAATTCTACTTGCAATTCAATTCTATGTTTACACAGCTTCAAAGTTTATCATCACTTCAATCAACCAGGAGTCATCATTCAATAATATTTCATTTTATGTCTTTATCTATTGGGTTTACTTGTGGATATATGAACACATTTTAATTATTTAAAATGAGGGAAACAATGTAGTCTCTGTTTCTTTGTATCTGCCTTAATATGATTTTTTCTAAGTCTTTTCATTTCCTTATGAATAGGGTGATGTCAAGCTTTCGGATGGAGTGCAGAATTGCATTGTGTATATATATATATATATACCACATTTTCTTGATCCATTCATCCACTGAGGGGCATCTGGGTTGATTCCATATATTAGCTATGGCAAACAATGCTGCAGTGAACATGGTTGTGCTGATGGCTTCAGTGCAGCATGGTTTGTGGTCATTTGGATAAATGCCCAGGAGTGGGGTTGCTAGGTCATTGGGAAGCTGTATGTTTAATCTTTTGAGGAACCTCCATACACTCTACTGCTTTCCAGAGTGTTTGAGCAAGTTTACATTCCCACCAACACTGTAGTAGCATTCTCTTTGTGCAATGTAGCTGTCAACATCTGTTATTGTTAGTTTCCTTGATAATTGCCATTCTAACTGAGGTGAGGTGGAATCTCAATGTTGTTTTGATTTGCACACCTTTTATGCCCACAGATATTGAACACTTCATATGTCTATTGGCCATTCTTCTTCTGAAAAGTCTCTGAATCTTTAGTCCATTTATTTATTTTGGTCCATAGGGCTTGAACTCTGGGCCCAGGTGCTGTCTCTGAACTCTTCAGAATTTAGCCCATTTCTTAATTTGGTTGTTGTTTCTTTGAAGATTTGTTTTGGGGAATTTAATTTAATTTTATTTTTTTTTATTATTATTTTTTGGGGGGGCCAGTCCTGGGCCTTGGACTCAGGGCCTGAGCACCATCCCTGGCTTCTTCCAGCTCAAGGCTAGCACTCTGCTACCTGAGCCACAGCGCCCCTTCTGGCCGTTTTCCATATATGTGGTGCTGGGGAATCAAATCGAGAGCTTCATGTGTAGGAGGCAAGCACTCTTGCCACTAGGCCATATTCCCAGCCCCGGAATTTAATTTTTTGAACTCTTAAGTATATTTTAGATATGAGGCCATTGCCTGATGCATAACCAATAAAGATCTCCTCCTAGTCTGTGGGCTTTCTATTTATCTTGCTAGCTATGTCCTTTGCCATGCAGAAACTCTTCAGTTTGATGAAATTCCATTTATCTAGTCTTTCTTGGATTTGTTATGATTCTGGATCTTTACTTAGGAGGACTCAACCGGTGCCAAGGAGCCCTTATATTTCCTCTTTCCCTTCCTGTAATATTTTCAGCATATCTGGTCTTACATTGAGGTCTTTGAACCATTTATATGATAAACAAGACTCTAAACAGTCACATAGTGAGACCACAGGAGGATATTCTTGAGAATCACAAGGGCTTAGTAGCTATGATCATATGATCATATAAAAAGATACATATAAAAATGAACTCCAAGAAGTGGAATCAAGAGCCTTTTTAAACTTTACTTTTTACAGTTCTTTTTTTTCTGTTTTCTCCCCTTTTGTCACTGTTTTTGCTTTTTTTTTTTTTTTTTTTTTTTTTTTGGCCAGTCCTGGGCCTTGGGACTCAGGGCCTGAGCACTGTCCCTGGCTTCTTCCCGCTCAAGGCTAGCACTCTGCCACTTGAGCCACAGCGCCGCTTCTGGCCGTTTTCTGCATATGTGGTGCTGGGGAATCAAACCTAGGGCCTCGTGTATCCGAGGCAGGCACTCTTGCCACTAGGCTATATCCCCAGCCCACTGTTTTTGCTTTTTGTACCCTTGGTCTTGTATATCTGATTTGAGGAGGGGAAGAGGAATCACAGCAAAGGGAACAAAGGGTAGGACAAAAGAGGAACTGATTCAACAGCAATACTCACTAGACACTGTTGGAAAGGAACTATACAACTTAGGGGAAAAGAGCATTGGGAGAGGAAAGATTGGGAGAAAATGAGGGAGAGAGTAACACTGGTCAAAAAGAAATATACTCATTACTTATGTAACTGTACTTATGTAACTTATGTAACTGTAACCCCTCTGTATATCACCTTTACAATAAATTTTTCTTCTGTAGATTGAATACTTAAATAGGAATTTAGGTAGAGAAGATACATAAGCATTAAGGTCTCTAGCTCTCTAGATACACAAGAAATTCTTTTTTGTTGAGTTGTGTGGGAATAAGTGCTTGGTTAACACAGAACTGTTGGATAAAACTTACCCACTAAACATCTAACAGATGATGTTTTCCAGTTATATGAAAGTAGAAGGGTAGTAAAAATCTCAGGATGTAAAATTATATATTGTACATGCTTAGTTTTAGCTATGCTAATCATTGTGTATGAAACCTTTACAATTTACATAATATATGTCCTTTTTGTTGTCAAAATCTGAATATTTTTATCTGTAAATGAAATTAATGCTTCTCTGATCTTTGGATTAATGACGTGATCTGTATTCATGCTGAGGAAAATACAAAATGAACCACATAAAAAACATTTTTCTTGTGGTCACAATAAAAGAGCTAAAAAGAAAATTAATTGGTTTAAACAATATATTTTTGTTAATCAATATGTTTTATGATACATGCTATCTCAAAAATATAGAACTAACAAAATACATTATATTCTATGTAATAGGAAAAAGTGTAAGTCAGGCATATATATCTTGTACTTACAGCACATGACACTAGAATGCAGTGATCATATTGACACTTAAAGGGCATCAGTTTGGAACTGCTATTTCTCAAGTGCTCAAGAGGTACTTTATGTTTGCAGTGGCTACTATATGGACTTGCAGAGCTACATGATAACAGTAAGTCAAGATACATGCATAAACATTCACCTACTTGTCCATAATATTATTGCATCATTTTAAAAATATAAAACCATCAGAAAAAATTCTACCTTTCTATACTCTCTGTTCTTTCTACATAACTGTAAATTTACTGTTTCTGACAGAAAAATTTTGTAATCTTCAATGAACTAGAATAGAAAACAAGAAAAACACATTTTGGGGCTGGGGATATGGCCTAGTGGCAAGAGTGCTTGCCTCATATACATGAGGCCCTGGGTTTGATTCCCCAGCACCACATATTCAGAAAATGGCCAGAAGTGGCGCTGTGGCTCAAGTGGCAGAGAGCCTTGAGCAAGAAGAAGCCAGGGACAGTGCTCAGGCCCTGAGTCCAAGCCCCAGGACTGGCCAAAAAAAGAAAAAAAAGAAAAACACATTTTGTACCTTACCCAAAAGATATTTACAAAATGATCATGCACTCAACATTAAAATCTAATCTCCGCAGGTAAGGTTAAGCACTATAGTACTATGATGTTTAATCTTGTCTGTCTCTAAACTTTGCATGGCATATATATAGGCTCTGATTGACTGACATGTCATTAAGCAGCATATGACTGAAAATCCAGTTAGGAAATTGTAAACAAAAAGTTTCAGTTTTTCAGTATAATAGACTCAGTTGTTGTCCACAGACATGCCTGTACCTACTGCTTCCTAGACTGACATATGAGAGCTTGCTTGAATTTTCTAACTGGCAAAAATGGCCTATGACTATTGTACTCAAATAATTTATAAAAATGTTTTGTACTGCATACCAACTTTTCTTATGGATTCTGGAATTTTAATTCACACCAAATAGAAGCTACATACTTGACCATCACCCAATAAAAACTCTGAATCTCTAGCGAGTTTCCCTATTGGACAGCACCTCACTTGTGTTGTAACAAGTTGGTGCTGGGGGAATGAAGTATGCCCTGTGTGATTCTATTAGTGAGTGTGGCAAGCACAGGTAATAGAAGAATTACCTTCACACAACCAGGGCTCTGGACAGGACATTCTCCTGTATCTGCCAAGATACAGCCAAGAGAATAATATCATAGATGGTGCAAAAAGTAAAGAGCAGAGAGACAAATAACTTCTCAAGAAGCAATACAAAAGTCAAGGTACAGAGGGCTATGGAGTAAATTAAAAAAGAAATAGGAAATGAATCTACTTTGGCAAGGTTCAAAAGAGCAAGATAAAAAGACAAAGCATTATTTGAACTCTGAGGGCAATTATACAAATCAGTATAAATATATCCACATTAATATACACTTTTGTTAGCATATATACCAAATACTGTGTGCTAAAAGCAAGCTCGATGTTTACACTTATTTGTGAAGCATGCACCCATCCATTTCCTTTAAGATTCCTATAATATACACAATGCATATTAGACTCTGTAAATGACCAAAGTGGAGAAGCCCAACAAAAATACTTTTATTTGCCTATGAAACACTTTCACTTTGAACATATCCTTGTCATACAGATGAACAGACCAAATAACATGTCAGTTTAAAAAGACTTCTTCCAGATTTTTTTCATTTTTATATTATCACTTCATTATAGTACTTCAATATATTGAGCCATGATGTGATCTGAAGAAATGTTTTACATTTGAGCTTTAAAATCAATACACACTGTACTTTGCCTAGAAATAGAATTATTAAATTGGAAAATTTGCACTATATAGGATATGCTAAACACTAACTTACTCATATTTATTTTTATTTTGAATATATATCTAAAATATATAAATATTAATAGACCATGCATAAGAATTGAGGCACATATGTTTAAATCAGGTTAAATATTTTTAAATATATCTACCTTATCAAACATTTATAACATTCTTCGGGATAAAAATTCAAACTCCTCTAGGTTTTTGAAATGAAAATGATTATTACCTATAACTACTATATTGGGCAATCGTACCCCAAAGCTTCTTGTTTCTATATAACTGCATTTTAGTACTCAACTCAGTCCTCAACCCTAGTGCCAACTCTAGTAACAACTATTCTCTCTCAAATTCTTTTGTCTTATTTTTTATTTATTTTTGGTCTCAAGTTCTATGAGATCAATCATTTTAGATTCCACATTAAGTATAATTACATTGTGTCTCTCTTTCTGTGTCTAAACTACTTCACTTATCATATTCTCTAGTTCCAAACATGTTGACGCAAAAGATAGGACTTTGTTCTTTTTGTGGCTAAAAATATTAATACATAACATTTATGTGCCATATTTTATTGTTCCATTCTTCATGTGACGCACATTTAATGGTCCATTTTTTTACTCTTTTGTGAATCATGCTGCAATGGATAAGGAACTGTAGAAATGTCTTTGACATACTGATATTATTTCCCTTGTATATACACCACTTCGAAGATTGATGAGTTGTATTTTTAATTTTTAAAAGATTCTCCATATTTTATTCTAATGGCTGCTTAATTTAGATTCTCTCAGTGTTCATGAGCTCCCTTTCCTCTGTATCCTAATCAGAAGGTTCCAGTGTTAGTCTTTTAGTGGAAGCTATCTTTACGAAAGTGAAGTAACATCTCCTTATGATTTTTGATTTGCATATCCCTGATTTTTAGTGATGCTAAACATTTCTTATGACATTTGGCTACTTGAAAATCCTTTTATGAGAAATGTGTACCTTTCAATCTGATTTTTGTAGGAATTGCTATTGAATTTTTGTAAGGATTTCTTACAAAAGGATTGAATGTTTTGGAGTCCTTGGGCTATTCTTTTAGAAACATATTTCTTGCTACTAAATCTAAAATGTTAATAAAAGGTGTAGTACATTTTCAATACAAAATGTCACAGTATCATAACAGCAAGTTCATTTTTCAATGTTAGAAATAATTCATTTTCCTCTTGAGGACAGATAGATAGATAGACAAATAGTTTGAAAGGTAGGTAAAAAGAAAGGAAGAAAGTTATATTTGTACAACAAAGTCTGGCACTTCAGAGGAATTTTCCTTCTCTATATCTATTTCCATGTTTTAAAAAACTAGAGAAGAAGGTAAAGAACCACATGGTTATATCACTCGATTCAGAGAAAGCGTTTGATAAAATCCAGCACCCATTTATGATAAAATCCCTGGAAAAATTGGAATTCCAGGGAGCATTCCTGAATATAATCAAGGCAGTTTATGACAAACCAACAGCAAGCATAACTCTAAATGGTGAAAAACTAAAGCCATTCCCTTTAAAATCAGAAACAAGACAGGGATGTCCACTCTCACCCCTTCTCTTCAACATAGTACTAGAATTCCTAGCCAGAGCAATTAGGCAAGAAGAAAATATAAAGGGGATCCAAATAGGAAAAGATGTAGTTAAACTTTCTCTCTTTGCAGATGACATCATCCTATACCTAAAGAACCCCATAGACTCTACCCCCAAGCTACTAGAGCTGATCCAAAACTTTGGCAAAGTTGCAGGATATAAAATGAACCCTCAAAAATCAATGGCCTTTCTCTATGCTAACGACCCAAAGTCCGAGGCTAAAACCAGGAAAACAACTCCTTTTGCAATAGCCTCAAAAAACATAAAGTACCAAGGAATAAACTTAACCAAAGAAGTGAAAGACCTCTACAATGAGAACTTTAAAATCATGAAAAACTAAATTAAGACAGAACTAAGAAAATGGAAAAACCTCCCATGCTCCTGGATTGGGAGGAATAATATAATCAAAATGGCAATATTGCCAAAGGTTATCTACAAATTCAATGCAATACCCATTAATATCCCAACACCATTCTTTATAGAAATAGAGGAAGCAATCCAGAAATTCATATGGAATAATAAAAGACCTAGAAGAGCAAAAACAATCCTAAGCAGAAAGAACAGTGCTGGAGGAATTACAATACCCAACTTCAAGCTGTATTATTATAAAGCTATAGTAATAAAAACAGCTTGGTATTGGCACCGGAACAGGCCTGAAGACCAATGGAACAGAATTGAAGACCCAGAAATGAACCCACAGAACTATGCCTACTTAACCTTTGATAAAGGAGCTAAAACAATAGTCTGGAAGAAGATAGCCTCTTTAACAAGTGGTGCTGACAAAGTTGGTTCAACACATGCAACAAACTAAAACTAGATCCTTATATATCACCCTGCACCAAAATCAATTCCAAATGGATCAAATACCTAGAAATCAAAACAGACACCCTGAAAACACTAAACGAAGGAGTAGGAGAAACACTTGGGCTCCTTGGCACAGGATGGAACTTTCTTAACAAAGACCCAGAAAGGCTACAAATCAAAGAAAGGTTAGACAAGGGACTGCATCAAACTGCAGAGCTTCTGCAGGGCAAAGGACATAGTTCGCAAGATAATCAGAAAGCCCACAGATTGGCAGAAGATCTTTACTGGCCATTCAATGGACAAAGGCCTCATATCTAAAACATATGAGGAACTGAAAAAATTACCTTCCTCCAAAACAAAACCTCAAAGAACCAATAGCCCCCTCATCAAGTGTGCTAGAGACTTAAAAAGAGACTTCTCTGATGATGAAATGAGAATGGCCAAGAGACATATGAAAAAGTGCTCTACATCACTGGCCATAAAAGAAATGCAAATCAAAACAACATTGAGATTCCATCTCACCCCAGTAAGAATGTCCTATATCAAGAAAACTAACAATAACAACTGTTGGAGGGGATGTGACCAAAAGGGAACCCTACTTCATTGTTGGTGGGAATGTAAACTGGTTCAGCCACTCTGGCAAGCAGTATGGAGATTCCTCAGAAGGCTAAACATAGAACTCCCCTATGACCCAGCAGCCCCACTTTTGGGTATCTATACAAAAAACCACAAAGAAAATCACAGTAAAGCCACCAGCACAACAATGTTCACCGCAGCACAATTTGTCATAGCTAGAATCTGGAACCAACCCAGATGCCCCTCAGTAGAAGAATGGATCAGGAAAATGTAGTACATACACACAATGGAATTTTATGCCTCTATTAGAAATAATGACATTGCCCATTTGTAAGGAAATGGAAGGACCTGGAAAAAGTTATACTAAGTGAAGTGAGCCAGACCCAAAGAAACATGGACTCCATGGTCTCCCTTATAGGGAATAATTAGCACAGGTTTAGGCAAGTCACAGCAGAGGATCACAGGAGCCCAATAGCTATACCCTTAAGAACACATAAGATAATACTAAGTGAAATGAACTCCATGCTATGGAAACGATTGTTGTAACTACTTTCAACGTGTCATATGTAATTGTAGCCTCTATTATTGATGATCTTCTTGTATCACCTTCCTGTGGTTGTACCTACACTTTCTCTGTATCTTAGCTGAGTATACTGGAAACTGGGTATACTGGTATTAGAACTAGGAAATTGGAAGGGAATACCAAAATCGAGAGACACAGGGTAAAAAAAGACAAACAACTACAAAAGCAATACTTGCAAAACTGTTTGGTGTAAATGAACTGAACAACTCATGGCGGGGGGGGGGGAAGGGGGAATGAGGGAGGAGGTAACAAACAGTACAAGAAATGTATCCAATGCCTAATGTATGAAACTGTAACCTCTCTGTAATTCAGTTTGATAATATATATATATATATATATATATATATATATATATATATAAAACTAGAAAAGAAACAGATGTTGAGGGGGGCATGAGGGACAAGGCAACTAAGAGTATAAGAAATGTATCCAATGCCCAACGTATGATACTGTAACCTCTCTGTACATCAGTTTGATAATAAAAATTTGAGGAAAAAAAAAAAAGAAACAGATGTTGAATGGTAAAATATATTTTAAACTACTTCAGCGATATTTGGCAGTAACTACAGGAGTGTTAGTGTAAGAACTTCTCTAACAATTTCACTCTATTTTGCATGCACTTTCTTGAAATATAAATGATTTAAAATGAGACAAAAGAATATTACTGAATATGCATTATGTAACCATTTATTAATATGGAAAAGTTCTTAGTGGTTCCATCATGATTTTGCATCTCTGCAAAACTTTCTAAAGCATCTACTTACATATTAATGTTGAAAAGTATTTAAGTTCCTTTTCCTCCTATAATCTGACTTTCTAAATTAACCCTAATGATGATATCATTTTTCTTACCTTTTAATGTCAGTTATAGCTTTCCAACTTTTACATTATGAAATAGATTTGTGATCTATTCTTTTACAATATTCTTCAATAGTTTCTGGAAAATTCTTGTAATTTAAATATTAATGTAAGTTTCTAGGCATATCTGCACATTTTATATTATATTCATTTTATTTCTGGGCAACTGTGTTTCTAGATCATTAAAATAATTTAAAGCATGCCTGCAGCAATTTTGGTGGATAGATTAAAAGATGGTTTCAATAAAACAGGAGGTTATGATAATATTCCAAAGAAGTTGGAAAAAATCACTGGTTGGCTTAAATTAAAATTGTACTGACATTTTTTAACCATCTGTAGTAAGAATAGCCAATTTTGTAGTTTTCTTTGGCAAGCTAAAAAAGGTTTTATTAAAACAAACTTTCAGGAAATGAAGTTAGCAATATGTAGAAAATAGGCATATACTATCTTAGGATTATTTTTACTTTTGATAATATTCAATGAATACTGGAATTTAAACTAGTAATTATTACTATTTTCAAACACAAGTCTAACTTAGTAGCCTACATATTACCAAAATTCTTGTAATCTACATGTCACATTGAAAGATTTAATAGGATTCAAGCAAGGAGCCTATCATTAATGAAAAGATTAAATTGTCTCTCCAGTTAGCCTTGAAGTGTAGCACTTAATGTATGTGTTATGGCCAAACTCCAACAACTGACTAATTTATAAGAAATTAATTGATTAGTTATAGTTTTCTATGGTAATTTAGGATCTCAAATTTTTTTATTCAAGAAAAAAATTGAGCATATTTGAGGTACAATAAGTTTTCTTTGTCACTTTATTCCAAAGTTCCAAATTAAGAATTTAAAACTACTTACTGTATCTGTTTCCATGATTAGTTGAGCACACTTGCACTATTATTTTAAATAATTAATTAATTAAATAATTGAAGCACTACTATTTGATCACACTCTGTAAATTGAATTAAAGCCAGCATTGTCATTCATTTAGTATTTTTTGTTAAATATTCATTAAACACGTGAGCAAAATGAAGATACTGATATTTCTTTGAACACAATATAATTACTAGAGCTTTGGATCTATTAACTCATTTAATTTTCGACACAAACTTGATGTGGGTATACTATAGTACAGAATGATTAGATGAAGACTAAACACTAAGAAGGTGACTAACCATTCAAGGTGATGAAATGGTTAAATGAAAGAGCCATGAAAGCTTAAACATTTTGGCTTCATACATGATGCCAAAGTATCAAGTTTAGAAGGTTATTTTGTGTTTCTAGAGAAACACGGACCAATGTCCCAATTAGCAGCAATCAGACAATTGGAGAGACTTGAGCTAGAAATGGAAAGAGCAGTTTAAATTACTAACAAGATCTTCTATACACTCTTCCCTCCACTTACATGCCATGTGAAACCATAGCTTCTTTTTGTTGGTTATCCTCTTGTATCCCCTTCCTGTGGTTGTCGTCGGGCTACCACTGTGTCTCATCTGAGTACCCTGGATACTGTATATACTGGTGTTAGAACTAGGGAAGGGGAAGGGAATATCAAAACCGAGAGTCAAAGGATAAAAAGACAAACAACTCCAAAAGCAATACTTTCAAAACCATTTGGTGTAAACCAACTGAACAACTCATGGGGGAAGAGGGAAAGGGGGATTGAGGAGGGGGAAATGAGGGAGGAGGTAACAAATTGTACAAGAAATGTACCCACTGAGTTGCGTATGAAACTGTAACCCCTCTGTACATCACTTTGACAATAAATAAATAATTATTCAGAAAGAAAAAAACTTGAACATCTACTTATTTTTTCCCCTTTCTTTCTTCAGTAGGGTGTAAGATTCCCTTCTTCCTTTCTAAGTGTAACAAAAGCTCTCCCTTAGTAGATCTCAGTTTCCTACCAGATCCTTTAAGTGACCTTGATTCATAACTAGCCTCACATTTTTGCAGAAGATTTATTCCTCTATCCAAGTATTTGTATCTCTTCCTCCTTTATGAAATAAATCTGTCCACAACCCTGATCCTCTTTAGACCTATTATTGCACCTTCTTTATCCACACTAGTTTTGTGTGACCAAATAAGCAATCAAATTTTAATCAGAGATTAAAATATCTTCACATGAATTTCTACCAATCAGTATGTTTTAATGAGAATGCGATGCTGGAGCTAGAAGTCTATCCTGTTTCACGGTGTGAATTGTGGTCACTAATCATGTGCAAAATGGAAATAATGACACCTACTGGGAATGGTTCTTGTAAAGATGAAACGTGATCAAATTTAGAGATACTCCAAATTGAGTTTAACCAAATAACCAAATAACAGTGATACATTTCTGGAACAGAAATCATGATGATTACAATATGAAAAAAATTCCAATTAATAATCCACAAGGAATGATCAGAATGAATGAAAAACTAAGAGTGCAGTGTGTGAAGAAGAGAATCAAGTCAAAATGTAGAGAATGATGTGATGAAAGCATTTACCCCTGAGATATTCTAGAATTTATTCATTCACTAAGTATTTATACATTGCCAGTGTTCTTGGCACCTGGGATAATTCATAATGAACTGAGCAGACAGAATTTGAATTGGATCACTGCCACAATCCTTTCAAAAAGCTATCATGATGGAGGAATTTCCATACTTAAAAGTAGTTAATAGTTCTTTATTGTCTATTTAATAAATTTCAAGCTCCCTCACCTACAATTCATATTTTAAATAGTTTTTAACTTCAATCATTTTTAGGCTATTTCCTTGCTATTTTAACTCTTACTCTATCAGAATTCTCAAGAGGGATAAAAAAATACCACTCTTAAAGGGACTCTTGAACTCCTCCAGAGATTTTTGAAGCAATCATATTTGAGTGTACATAGGGCATTTATGAGGCTTCAAAAGATGGAGATGCAGGAGACATGCTGTGATGAAAGGACTCAAGTCTGATAATCAAGGAGAGTATAGGATACAGTGAGAAGACTAGGTTCATTCTTAAAGATAGTGGATCACTGTTTTACAGACACTGATCAATGTTTTACAGTGATATGGACAGTTAACTTTTGTTTTTGAAAGGTTATTCTCAGAGCAGTATTAGGGTGAATTTAATGACAAGAAGCTAAGAGAGTATCACCAGAATGATGAGATATGGCAATAAGCTAAATGAATAATATGGAATGAACTGATACATTCATTAAAAGATCTTAGTCCTAGGAAATAGCATTATCAGCACCAAGGCAGAAACAATTTAACAAAACAATGTAATAGCTATGTGGCTCTGAAATCCACTGCTACTGCCCCAGCTGCAAGTGGCTTTCCCAATTAGCAGATGATGACTTTGTTATCTTACTTTCTTTAGATTAATTTTTCTCATTTTTAGTGACATAACTGCCATACTTTCCATGAAAGCTGTGGTAAGAACTAAAGTTAATAATCCTAACAAGTTCTTGTCATCTATTCTGGTTTATGGAGTATTCTGTAAATGTAGCCTTAAAATGTGGAGTTAGGTATTTATTCAAACAATAAATATCCTTCAGGTATATTATGTGTGACTGATCATGTATAAATAACTACATTTTTACTTCTACTGATGCACTCATTCTTCATTTCTTCTATTCTTATTTCAACTGGCCAAAGCCCAGTAAAACACCAAAGTACATATTTTAATAATAGTTTACATTGTAATGGAAGTTTATCAAAAGTCTCTAAAAAACTCACCAAACATATTTCCCTATGTCCAAAGTTTCATGGGACCTCTTTCTGTCTGTCTCTGTCTCTCTCTCTCTCTCTCTCTCTCACACACACACACACACACACACACACACACACACATATGCATAAATTTTGCAAGAGTTTTCATGTGATATATGCATATAATGTACTTTGGTCAAGTTTATCCCCTCTATTACTTTCTCATCTCCTCTCGCCCTCTTTTAAGACAATTTTAACAACTTACATTACTCTATTTTTATGAAGATTTATAAAGTACTTGGTTCATTTTCTTTATTCCCTCCCCCTCCTGAAAGGACTTCCTTTTTTTTTTTTTTTTTTTTTTTTGGCCAGTCCTGGGCCTTGGACTCAGGGCCTGAGCACTGTCCCTGGCTTCTTCCCGCTCAAGGCTAGCACTCTGCCACTTGAGCCACAGTGCCACTTCTGGCCGTTTTCCGTATATGTGGTGCTGGGGAATCGAACCTAGGGCCTCGTGTATCCGAGGCAGGCACTCTTGCCACTAGGCTATATCCCCAGCCCAGGACTTCCTTTTTTAATCATTCTTGACACTTACACATACATTCTCACATCTGAAGACTTGGTGTACGTAATCACTTTTCACATTTTTCTCCATGGTCTTCCTCATCAAGGAAATGCTTCTGGTGCTTTATACAGGACCAGATTTGTATCTGTAAAGAATAAATTCAATATATAGCATTTGGAAACTCATTCTCCTAGTGGAAAATTATTCAAAGAAAAGCCATCAATTCTATTTTAAACTCTTTACTTCCAAAAAACAACTGAATTTGTCAATGTTTCTTGAAGTAGTCCGAGTGGTACACATTAACTCACCTTGAGTCCATACAATTTGATGTATTAGTGTTGAACATTTTATTATTCTCATAAAATCTTCCCAAAATGTAAAGCTCAAATATTTTCAGTTAACTTAATCATAACTTTCAAGAACATGCCCTGCTATAATTTTACAGAGAGGATGGTTGTTTATTCTGTTTGTCCTGCATTACATTTCATTGTGTGGGGAAGGCATCTGAATGTTTCCAAAACAGCAGTTATGAAGGGTATAAATATTGGTTGGCTTAACTTAGTTTAGAAATTCAAGGCAGCTTGGTCAATGATCTAAACCAGCAACACTTCCACTAAAAGTACTTGGGCAGGGCCTTAAAATGTCCTCATAGGGCAGCCAGCCAAATGCCTGTACATCCAGATTTCCAATGTGGAGGGAGTGTAATAGGTGAAACCAGTCTGAGCATGCTCAGGGCTGATAGCTGCACTATGGCCACCTCTGAATTCCATTGTGATATTCTAGACTGCTGGCAGCTCCCTCATCTTAATCCTGACTGTGTCAGTCCAGGTTCTGTAGCACTGAGAATTTCCTTTGACATTAAACCAGAAACAGACTGCCTCTGCCTGTCACTACGAGCCAAGAGACAGGATCCCACTGCAGACAGATGCCAGGAAAACTGTAAACCTGGTGCCAATTTGAGAAGTAAACCACCTCACATATTCTTGCTCAACCTAGGAACAAAACTCTTATCTTTTGAAAGCATTAGTAAACACCCTTTTGTCTTCCAAAAATTCAATAATCTCACAGTCTTCTATCTTTACTCTTGATACTTATAGAAAGTTGCTGTTTTTATTCACCAAAAACACAAAAAAAAGTATCTAAAACCCCATCCTTCATTCCTTGCCCAGGGGTATGGATGTTGGGATATAGAACAGAAGTGAAGCGTGACTTCTCCTTGCATCAACCAGAAAATAGTCTAGCTCAATTCTTACTCATGTGTTAAAAAGATGTGCATCTGATCCAAAGCTTGTGGTATCTAAGCATCAGTTCCAGACGTTGATTAACAGAATGAATAAGTTAATTTTTAAAAGATAAAATCCAAACCTATTAAAAGACTAATTCAAATGCAATTTTTCATGAAAATCAAGTTTCATTCCTCCAATTAATTATTTAAGAGTAAAATGTGCATAGTTACTTAACATTCTTTCCAAAATATAATAAAATTTATAGACTAATTTTAATACCATGTGTACTGTTTCTCTTTTCTACCCATCTGGTCACATTTCTTCCCCAACCTCAACATTCAAAATCTATTAGATGTTGGGTTGTTGGGTTTTTTTGGAACCTGATATTATTTGGGCAACTCTGAAAATGCTGATACTTTTATAAAGCACACTAAATTATATTAATTTACATTAATCATGATAAAATATTTTGTGCCAAAAAATTCATTGCCATCTAAAATAATTTTTAAAATTTGGGTATGATTTGCTAGACACCTATTAATTCTTACTATTTTCAGTGTGTTATTGTGGTATCCCAGACCCTTTAGTACCAAGGACTCAATGGGAAAGTGATGAGTTTTGCTTTTCCATCTAAAATGTCCAGAAATTGAATTAACCAACTAAATTTACCACTAGGAACATGGGGTATCTATGCTCTTTTCTTCAGTCTATCAAAATGACCACCACTAACAATACTACACATAGTTTCTGTTAATAAAATGCAACAGATGGCTACTGGTGGCTCAACTTGTAATCCTAGCTTCTCAAGAGGCTGAGATTTGAGAACTACATTTCAAATCCAGCCTGAATGAGAAGTCTGTGAAACTTTTACCACCAATTAAGCACAAAAAGCCAGAGTGGAGCTGTGGCTCAAGAGGTAGAATGTTAACCTTGATTACAAAAGCTCACAGAGAGCACCCAAACCCAGAGCTCAACACTAGGACCTGCAAAAGAAAAAGAAAAACAGTGCCTAATCCATTTGTCTGAAAAATAAGTGTATTTAAATATATTGTAACAAGCTGTGTGCTAGTGGAGTAATTTCTATATTGAAAATTAATTTTCATCGGTGTAAATTATAAACTAGGGTGATTGTGTGTCTCATATTTTGTCCCGCAGGACCATAAAACTCACATATTTAAGCTGGTACTTAGCCCACAATGTCTCAGTTTGAGTCAAAAATAATTTATTTGTTTTTTTTTTCTTGTCTTGGGGCTGAACTCAGGGGCCTGAGCACTGTCCCTGGCTTCTTTTTGCTCAAGCACTCTACCATTAGGCCATATTCCCACCCCTTTATTTGTATTTTAATCTTACGTAAATACACCAGATTAGTTCATTAGTAGGTAAGAGTAGATGATAACTGATTCAAAGAAATTGAAAGTATCCATATTTGTTTAAATAATATTTCTTGTCACAAGACTGCTAAGAGATACACGTTTTTATAACCAAATATGAAAGATTATGAGAAAGGTGACATATGGTTGTGTCTGTATGTAAAAAGAAGATTTGTAATTCTAAATTATTTTGTCATGTATGCTTGAGACTTTATTCCTCTTTTGTCGGGAAAAGAAAGAACAGGGAATGGCAGCTGTTCGGAAAATAGCCAAGTGGGCAAGAAGCAGTATGATGAAACAAGAATAACTTGGATCCAGGATGAAGAAAACTGGGTGCCAACCTGAGCTCTGACAGCCAGCTGACCAGCGCATACAACCTGACAATCCTTGACCAGTTCCTTCAGCTGGAAAGCTTGACCATAAGGTCTCTGGTTGGTAACAGAACTGTTCAGATATCCCAATGATCAAAGGGAGGCCCATCTATCTAGAAATGGGGGCATTATTAGTAGAATCAGCTTCCTAACAGTACTGAGGCTATTACCACATTCTGAGTGTTCTGTTTAATAGGTAATTTAGTCCTTAATATTGTGATATAAAAATGGCTCTGCTCTTCAGAGTTGACTGGATGAAGGTCCAACAGTGACGTAAATAAGGAGGCTGGGGTAAAGAAAGAATCCACTGCTTTGTGCACTATGTCCTGAAACACAGACAAAAATAAGCAGGACTTTGTTGAGGGTCAGACTTGAATAGTAATGGTCAGAGAGAAGGGTTCTGGTAATAACATTTGGCAAAAGGTAAAAGAAAGAAAGATGGTGAACAGATGTTCTTTACTTAGAATCTTAAAAGAGGAAATTACATTACAGTAGTAGGAATTCAGGGTATATAAAAGGAAAATCTTCCATCCAATGAACTTTGTAAAGCATGAGAACTAGTTACTGATGGACATTTTTATTCTCTTTCCATGAAATACTTAAAAATAGAAGATATGTTTGTGTTTTCAGGGCTTGGGTATAAATTTGACAGAAAGAATTCTAGCTATATATCTATATATGCAATGCATTTCATTATAATAATTTTATAATTATTTTTTAAATCTTTTGACTTTCTATAATCTGACTCTACAAACTTTTGTATACAAAATTCACTGAGAATAATTTGAAATCATTATAATGACCAAGAATCCATTATGTATCTTATAAACTATTAATTTATAATTAATTGATAGTAAGAAATAATGGTAAAAAAGTAAGCTGTCACACTAAAATTACATATGTCTGCTAAAATTATACTTTAAAATAAAATGATAGAAGCCACTATATACATAATAAAAAGTATCTTAATAAAGTATATTGTGGAAAGTAGAGAAAAACAGCAACAGTAAATACAAATGTAGTTTCAGAAAGACTGTCAGAAAAGTAATGAGATTTACAGATCAATTTAATAAAACCAACAAACCCTCCAACGGATATTTGACATTTGGTCAGTCATAAGGAAAAACTTGGCAGTTGGTCAGGAGAAAATATGAGTAATAAGCTCTCTCTTCTCCAGCATACAATGCATATGAATCAGATGTCTATGATCTGGGTCTTGGTCTCAAATTCAAGTGAATACTGCTTTATATATTTGGCTTCATGAACCAGTTTACATTTCTTTTCTTTTCAACTTGTTTAAAGAGTAGTGCACACTCATACACTTTGGAAAACAAAACTGTAACCATCCTCTCATCCATTCACAGCGTTCTTTACTTTGGCCACTTGCTGGGATAAAACTGCCATGTCTATCACTCTAGACTCCTAGCCAAGCATTAGGAATACAGTAGTGACTGCCATAGTAACAGACTAAACAGACTACCTAAAAGGCAGCTTTAGAAGGAAAGGTAAGCAGTTCCAAATAGAAGGAGGTATAAAAGGGGGGAAAAAAGCACTCAAACAAAACCACAAGACACAGAAAGGCAAGTAACCTACAAAAAATGTTGTTTACAAAATAAAGACTGTCCAAAGAAAATTCAGAACTTATCTAAATTATATAAAATAGAAGGTGAAAGACCAAAAGTAGGCATAGAAAATTGATTATTTGCTGTGTTAATCACTGGCACTGGATTACAGACCATTCTAATGCAATGTGAACTCATCTTAACTATATTTTCAAAAAATTCTCTATTTCATTAAGAGGTCACATTGAAATGTCTCAAGGGTTAAACTTGAGCAAATAATTTTAGAGGACACAATTCAAGTCACAATCATCTCATTTGATATTTTCCTAAAGGAAATATACAAATAACTAAAATACATACATTTTTTTAAATGTTCCCTATCCTTAGCTATAAGGAAATTAGTCCATATGTAATACTACTTCATGTGCAATACCATGGCAAGGATCAGAGGACAATTGTTTGTGGGAAAGTGGAAAAACTAGAAGTCTCATGCTAGTGGCAGAGAAAATAATGGGCCACTTGCAGTCTCAGTCTTTTGGGATTTTCAAATGGTTAAATACAGAATAACATCTGACCCAACTAGTTAAGTATTATAAGAATTGAAAACACATGTACATATAAGAAAATTGTACATTAATGTTCATACTACCAAGGAACAGGATAGTCCCAATGTAAGCCAGGCACAAATGGTGTCAACCTATAATAATAACCACTAGGAGGCTGAATTTCAAAATCAGAATTTGAAGCCGGCAGAAAACTACTCATGACTCTATTTCCAAAATAATCTCTGAAAAGTAGGGCTGAAGGCAAGAAGCAAGCTAAGCAGTGCAAGATCCTGTGATTAAACCCCTGGTACCAGAAAAAAGAATCAAAAGGTGAAAAGTAAAATGTCCATCTGATGAATGGGAAATTTTCATGCTATATATCTGTACAACAGAACATTATGGAGGCAATCAGTGTGTCACATATTTAGTAAAAATAGGTACACAAAAATAATCATTTTTCCAAAAATATATGGCAAGTTAAGAGATAGACATACAAGGACATAAGGTAGGTAAGATAATAGGATCAACACAGAAAAGAACAAAAGAAAGGGTAATTAATTTCCATGTAGTTTACTGATCATTTATAAAGAACAATAAAATAAATATACTAAAAAACTGGGTACAAGAATCTAAAATGTTGAGCAAGATGGTGTTGATACTGTAGTCTTGATTGTTTTATATGCTCTTAAAACCATGATTTACATTGGTGGGCTGACTCCATTTAATAGACTAGAGATAGTTGAAATAGAGACAATGCATGTTTTATGCTAAATTTTTATTTAGAGAATATAATTTTTCATTAACATAAAAATAAGGGATTACTAAAAGTCATTTGGCCAAGTATGACAAGTACTTTTTCAAATCAGGTTGGCCAACCAAACCCATCATCACAGAATTGCCATTGTATACATTTCATTACCATTTTTAAAATTTTATTTATTTATTGTCAAAGTGATGTACAGAGGGATTACAGTTTCATACACAAGGCAGTGAGTACATTTTTTATCAAACTTGTTAGCTATTCCCACATTTTTCTTCCACCCTACCCCTCCCCAATTCCCTCTTACCCCCACCGAGTTGTACAGTTGGTTTACAGTAAATTGTCTTGTAAATATTAATCAATCTATCCTTTTAAAAATACCTTTCTGCCTATGTTTCCTTCCCTTTTATTGACTACTTGGTGCACAATGTATCTTCATATGTTAGGGCTTTATTTCTCCCTACCCAAAACTGACATTAAAATCCCATCACCACTATTTTTTGGAAGGAATCACTTCATTGCTGTTGTCTTTTTCTTTAGTCAGAATTATAATCATCAAACAGGGTTCTAAGAAAAATGGCATTATTTTCACAAGAAAATGGTACTTTATTTCTAAGATATCCTATCCTTTTTTCCTATGGATCAAACTTCATTTTGTTGCCTAAAATTGTCCGTAGTTCCAGCACCAGTAAATTCTCTCGCTTAAGAAATATGTGGTAGAGGTTTAAATTGTTTCCAGACCTCATGCTATTTTTACATTAGTCATCAGACTAAATTCTGTTCAGCATACTCTTCACTTAAAAACATTTTCTAAGTCAAATATTGTACCTCTGAGAAGAAACAATAAGAGTTGGCATGCCAGTGGTTCCAAGAAAACTCATTTATTTGACAATTTTTAAATAAATGAACTTAAGTTTAAGAAAATAATGTACTCTTTCTGGAAACAAACTGTAATAAATACACAAAAACATTTTACTAGTGGGAAAGATGAATAACCTCTTTTTGACAACAAAAATATTTAGTGGGAAATGCCATTTTTTGGTGGCTTCTGTATAAACACAATTTTTCATTGAAACACATGTCCATATTTGACAAAATTGAGAAATTTTGTAGCTTTTGGTCATGATTTTATATAAATCAGATTCAGCTAGTATATCTAGATTTACTATTCAGCAGTTCAGTTCAAGGAACTTGAAAAGCCTTTGTAATGTAAGCATATTAAATAAGATGTTTTTCATATCTCAAAAAACTTTGTTCTGCTCTGAAACTAATGTTTAGCCTTAACTTGATGGAATACAATAGGAGATTCCATAAATTTGGTTGACTACCAATTCCAATACCTATTTCCATAGTAAAGAAATTCTTGGCTAACCTACATCTTAAGTACTCCAATTTTTTTTTCTATAATGTGGCTAGAAAGCAGATGATTACTTTCCCTTGGATGGAAAACAATTATTTCCATACTTGAACTGAGCTAATAAATCACACCTCACAGTTTCTCCACTAGATTGAAGATCCAAAAGATTGTCTTTAAAAATTCAAATTTCAACAATTTACCCATATAATGGCTTTCCCTGTGACATCGTTCCAAATTTTCTAGATTTTTAACCCAAGATTTTAAATAAGATTTTTGAAACAAAATCAAGGAAGTATTCAGGGAGAGTTAAGTGTTCTCTACCAATCTGAGCACATGGGCAAATAGCATAGATATTTCAGGAACTAAAACAATCTATACTCCTTGTATATCATGACCAACAATTTTGTGAAATGATTATAACTTTCTCTATGCCCAGAATGTCATTTTAAATGACTGGGTGGTTCTCTTCTGCCATCCACAAACCCAAAGAATACACAAATAACTCTTCTTTTTAGTATTCCAAGGAAAGTTAGGTTTCAAAGGTGGATCAAAACACTGTGTTGTGATTTTGTACATAGCAATGTAAATATATGTTTTTGTGCCTAAAGCAGTCAAGAAATCTAACTGATACAATGGAAGTCATTACAATGACAGAAAGCATAGAACATTTAGTGATCTGATTCAAATTTTATCACTTATGACTACTTGACAAGCTATGTGCTTTCCATGAGTTAGTAATTTTTCTAGACATTAGTTTTCCCAAAAGTTATTACAAATAATGAACTGTCAACTTACACCTATTGTAAAATCCATTATCCACAAGACAAAAGGTAGCAAGTATTATTAAGCACGTGTGGCAAAGAAAGCCCTAGTACACTACCAGTGAGAATTTAAATCAGTTCTTCTTTTATGGAAAAAAATGCAAAATATAAAAATTTAAAAAAATGAGCCATGATACATCCAGAAATGTGATGTTGAAGAAGCATCACTCCATATTGATTACGACAGTATTCACGTTAGCCAAGATGGAAACACTTTAAGGACCCATCAATGGATAAATAACATGTGGCATATATCAGAATGTAAGAAATTCTGTCATTGGTGATATGACAGTTTGCAAGTTTGCTATTTGAAAATATTAATGGTCATTAGAAGTAGAGTGTTAGAGATATCATATTTTGTTATGTACTTTTTTGTTTTTGATGTTCTGATTTTGTACCATTTATTTTGAGTATTTTAACATATTTTATTGTTATTATGAAGGTGATATACAGAGGATTTACATTACATAAATCAAGTAGTGATCATATAAAAAGATGTTTATTGGAAAAAAGATATTTATTGAAAAGGAACTGAGAATTTTTTTGTTATTTTGGTTTTTGTCTTTTGGTTTGGTGTTATTTTTCCTCCTTTGTACTAGTTATTTTTAAATTTCTGTACCTTTTTCTAATGTAAAGTTGTCTTATGTAAATGTATCTATTTGGGAGAGGGAAAGGGGAGCACAGAAATAGTGGGACACTTTTTGAAAGTGATAGTTTAGTTATGGGGAATAACATTATACATCAATACCAAAAGGAACTATAGAAATTAGGAACTATAGAACTATAGAAGAATAATTATTCTTTTCAGTGATCAGTGTGAATCATTCAAGAACTGGGGAAGAAATTTAAAATTTCTGGGATCAAATTATTCTTGACTTAACTGGTTAGCAATTTATAGATATTTCAAATGACCTTTCTTTTTTCTTTCTTTTTCTTCTTTTTTATATTTTATTTCACTTTTTTTAAGGGTGATGTACAGAGGGGTTACTGTTAGATAATTAAGGTACTGAGTACAATTCTTGTCAACATTGTTACTCCCTCCCTCATTTTCTCCCACTCCCCCCCACCATCCCATCTCCCGCTCAAGTTGTAAAGTTCATTTTCTTTTTATTTTTAATTTAATTTTATTGTCAAGATGATGTACAGAGGAGTTAGGTTACAGTTACATACTTGTATATGTAAGGTAGTGAAAATATTTCTTGTCAAACATTGTTACCCATTCCCTTGTTTTTTCCCACTTTCCTACCCCCAACCCATTCCCCCCCAAGTTGTAAAATTCATTTCTAACATATCTTCTTGTGAGTATCACTGTTGCATTGGTTCACCCTTTGTCCTTTGTCTCACAATTCTGTTGTTCCCCTAATTCAGATAAACATATATACAATAAACAGGGTACCAAAATCAAATACAGTGGCAACAGGGGATAAACCACAGGGGGGGAAAACAATGAAAGAAGGAAGAAATAACCTGACACAGTACGTTAAAAATAACAACAAAGAAAATCCTCTTTTTTCCAAATCTTGGAGTTCCTTTTGCTTAGCATCATCTTATATGGTCATATGTTCATAGCCATTAAGCTACTGTGACCCTCTTCTAGGACTATCCTTGACATAAACTAAATGTGTCAAATGAGGGAAACCATGGAGCCTATGTTTCTTTGGGTCTGGCTAACTTCACTTAATATGATTTTTTTCCAAGTCTTTCCACTCATGAATGGGGTGATGTCATTCTTTCTGATGAAGCATAGAATTTCATTATGTATATATACCACATTTTCTTGATTTATTTATCTGCTGCGGGCATCTGGGTTGGTTCCACATCTTAGCCATGGTCAGTTATACTGAAATGAACATGGTTGTGTTGATAGCTTTAATGTGGCCTTGTTTGTCAAAGCATCTTTTGTACACCATAAATATACACAAGTATTTTTGTCAACAAAACTATGGAATTATTGTGAAATTCTAATAAAATAGTTAAAGTTTATCCCAAATGTACATTACTCTCTTATCCATTCACTAGATTAATAGAAAATTAGACTCGATGTAAGAGGGCATGATGGATGTCTTTCTACTTTTGACTGAAAATGACGAGTCAATATAACAGAAGACAGAATTTATTCAAAAATGAGAGAGAAAGAGTAGTAGGAAGCATGAAAGATACCAAGCTAGCTAACAAAACAACTCCAACATATCCTTTAAGTCACATCATTTCTTTATTCAACATGTACTATTTTTACTCTTTTGGTTGAAGTCTATATTCCTGGAAAAATTAACCCTGAGTTGTGCAAGCTATCCTAAGATTTTAATACTTTTAGCAATAGTAAATCAAGTATTTGCCATAAAGAAGTAAACCTCACTGGCACTCTAAACAGAAAATAATCTTTGATTTACCATTTTTTATTACATGTTGCTTTACTATTTTTCTATTACTATTTTCTATGTCTTTTCCATAGGTTTAAAATTTTACATTTCCTAGGCAAATAATTTTAAATGAGTGAAATATTATTCGTTTTAAATTATTTCCATAAAAGGTAAATACTGCTTTTTAAATATATGAAGCATCATTTCCTAACTTGACATATTAAGACACATGTTAAATATTACTATTTATGTAGCAAATTTAAACATAGCTAGATAGATATAGGTATAGATAGGATATAGTAATTAAAACTAGCGCATACCCTTGATTATGTTTTTAACTAAAAAAGGAATATGTACTTTTAAAAATCCAATCTCTTTATGTTAATGCCACTTTCTGTAATTTCAAGGCAAATGTTATATATTAACAATAATCTGTTTTGCACTTTAAATCTTTTTCTCAAAACACTATCACCTAATATTCACTAACTGAAGATACATCAAAATATAGGGACTACTTTATCCCTATGTAACAATATTCTTTTTTAATTGTTTATAACAGGCCAACATGACAGAACAATTAATTTAGTGCTTGCACTAGTTAGACATTATAAAATTTATTATTTATAGGTCAAAACTGGTGGAATACAAGCAATTTCAAATATTACACACTAATAATTATCTCTCTATCCCTAAAGGAAAATACTAATACAAATTCCTTCCTATCAGCTACTAATAAAGCTGCTAGGGATTGGGATGATGTGTGTCATACACATACCCAGATCTCTTAGAATCTTGCTTTTTTAGGAAAGACAACCCTTGTATATTTTTTTCTCCAAATTAGGCAGTCTCTATCCTGAGGAAAAATTTGGGGTTGGGTGAGTGTTGGGACTTTTATTCAGTGTGTGTAATAACCACCACATGCTATTTACTGGATTGCGTGGCTAGTTAGATGTCTTACCTCCTGTAGCTTAGTTATGGTAAATTGCCTCCTATGTGGTTAAGGACGGAGAACTCGGGAATTTTTCGCTGATTTGGTGAACGACATCAGATTTCTGAATGACATCAGATTTCTAAATGACTGCTAAATGTGTGACTGTCATTCTAAAGTGCACTCTTGCATACAATTATTATCTGATTGCCACATGAATTTTTTCCTTAGGAATTGCTCATTTATGATTCAGGTTACACAAATTTCACCTACTTAAGGCTGTAGCATTTTAGAAAATTACTTTAAAATGTATTTAAACAGGGCTGGGGATATAGCCTAGTGGCAAGAGTGCCTGCCTCGGATACACGAGGCCCTAGGTTCGATTCCCCAGCACCACATATACAGAAAACGGCCAGAAGCGGCGCTGTGGCTCAAGTGGCAGAGTGCCAGCCTTGAGCGGGAAGAAGCCAGGGACAGTGCTCAGGCCCTGAGTCCAAGGCCCAGGACTGGCCAAAAAAAAAAAAAAAAAAAAAAAAAAAAAAAAAAAAAAAAATTGTATTTAAACAGAAGATAGCATGTTATCATACAATTTCTGAAAAATTGAACCAATACTTAGATTAAATGCATGTTTAAAATAAGTGTTTTTTCCCACAACATATATTCTTTTTCATGCTTACTGGTGCTTTCATACTTCTTGACTCTATTTCTATTCCATCCATTACTTAAATTTTCTGTTCAGTTGTCACAGAGTATGCATAGAAATTAAATTCTTGACCTATTATATTTCAATTTTTTCTAATATTTGGTGTGTAGAATACATTTACCATGAGTGTTCATTGTTATATTTTCACTTATTAGATAAATTAGACACAAATTTGAATCTCAGCTTTGCCATTCACCAACTCTAAAATTTCAGTGACAGTTTCGACTTTACTCTGATTTTCCATTTTTAAGATGGTAGTATAAGACATATGTAGAAATAAAATCAAATAAAAATATAAGATACATAATTAAATGATAGTAATATATGAATAAAAGTATTAAATATTAATAACATTCATTTAATAAACCAAGCTGAAAAGCCTTCTAATCAAAAATAATTCATCTAAAATATTTCTATATATGTAAGTACATCATAAAAATGCTCTCAGTATGACCCTAGATTCACTGAAGCACATCACAAAATTAAGATAAATCAAGTAAGAAAGAACAAGTATGACTTATTTAGCTGAATAACAGGTTGAAAACACAAGAGCTTGGTTAATTATTGCCTCTAGATTCAGGTCAATCAAAATAAATCCTTACCACTGTCTACATCTCTGAAAAGCACAAAAATCTCAGACATTACAAAAGTCTCTTTAACCATCTTTTCTAGGCTTCCGAATGTTAGGAAACTTCACAGGCCATAGCTCAGTATGACATTAGGTTTCAGAAATAAAAAGAACTTTGAGAGCCACAAAGTCTGGACTCATTCTATCAAACATGATATATTTTTAAAAATAAAAGTAAAATGTACTGTGTTGTCACCACCATAGAAATCCTCATAGACTCATTATCTTTTTTAGAAAAGTGTTTATTTAAAACATACTTAATAGCCAGTTGACGGTGTTTCTAAATATGCATTGATTAAATACATGACAAAAAACTGACAATCTGGCAGTTGGTAAATAGGGTTCTCTTTTCCCTCCGGGGGAAAACATAGAATCTGCTCGGGTTTCAAAAGTAGGGTCGCCCTCAGAAACATGAACATGAAATCTCAGTTTCACTAACGAGCCTGGAGAAATTGTTATAATAAGAAGGTTATAATGGGACTTCAGCTCCAAAAGAAGGAAGAGATCACTGGTCAAAGGTGACCAGATCCTGCCCCAATACAGGGAGAGCCAAGCATTTATTGATTTGCTAAGGTACGCTAACATCTGATAGGTTTCCATTGGAAACAGACACAATTTCAAAAGATATTTTATGACATGCATGCAAACATCCTTGTCTCATTGTTGGCTGGCTAACAGACCATCAGATTATTCCAGGAATTGCTTAATTTCTCTTTCACCCCCCATCAACATCATCATTCACAGCTTTCTGGCCTTGTGGTTCTGTCTGGATCTTATGATAAGGATGGAAGGTTTGAGGTGCTGTTATAGCTTCTGAAAGAACATAACAGCAAGATAGAGTAAACACATACTGTACTTTTAACAATCAGGTCTACATGCAAAGTTAAATAGAATCTGGACCAGTACAAAGACAAAGTATGTAAAAAAGAGATGCCAAGTGTTTGTACCCTGTTCTGTTCATCCAGTAGACATCTCTAGGCCCAGAAATGTTTGTGTTTTCAGCAAAAGTGGGCTTCAGGTCCCAGACTGGTAACCTAGGCAACTGTTAACATAATTTGTGTCAGATGTGCTATTTACGGCAAGTCTAGTGGGATACAATTAGTTTATTGTCTAAATTTATTACCTACAGAATTAATGATCATTAAGTCCACTAACCAAGTAAGGCTACAGGCTTGATTGGTGTTTGCCTCAATAACAGACGATCTAGCCATAATGACAATAAATAGGATAGGCTAATATATGAAGCTTCCCTGATCAGGTTCAACTTTAATCAGTGTATTCATAATGGTCTACATGAAAAAATGGACTATGGGAAAGATAAGGGAATTGAATCTGGGGTGTGGCATTAAAGGATGATCTCCTGGAAAAATAGGATATTGAATTTCTATTTTAGTGTTCTAAACAAAGAAGATATTCAATACTGATGATCTATGAGAATACAAGAAAATTGATTGGCCCAAAGCTAATGTTTCTGCTACACCATTGCAGGGGAGCAAACAAAACCTTAGTCTGAAATTAGATTGTTTGAAAGTAAATTGCTTACTTAAAGCTATGTGCAAGAATCTGAGAAACCATGCAACCAGCCTTGGCTTGAAATTTCTCAGAAGATCCAGATGATTCAAGAGTAAGAAATAAACAAAAGTTTATTTTGGACCTTGATTTTAGATAGTAATATCTAAACGTATACAAATTTTAGGAAAATTACAGTATGTAGAATCATATTTATATCTATGTTAATGTTGGACAGAATTCACCTCAAATATTTCACCAGCTTTCCTTGGCTTCAATTCAATGTATCTGTCAGCCTTTGAAACCTACCAATCCACAGTTTCTTATAAACAGATTTAATCAAGAATTGCTCCACAAATAAGCTTTGTAGGGCAGGATCCAGAAATGTGATTTGAACACTTGACTTAGGGTGTTGAGAGCAACATAAGAGTTGAATGTATGTATGTCAAAATAATCATTGTATTTCAACAAAATTTATACTGAGTAAATACAAAACAATTTTAGAATTATTTGCACATTTCATTAAAACCACAAGTGACATTTTTTTTTTACTTCAGTCCTCTTCTTTGTAGGGTGAACTGGGTACTTTACATCTAATAAGATATTAGAGCAGTAGTAGCTAGATTTATAAAAATTCAATACTTATAAAACTTTTTAAATTTCTGGAGTATTGATAGTGAAGCCATTTTTCAGCAACAATACAGTTTTTCCATCTGGAAAGTTTTGTATTTTAGAAAAGTTTGACAAAAGATGACAGATAGCTTCTGAACTCATTAGTATAGACACTAGAGGCATTCGGTTTATCCACCCAGTCAGGGTAATAATACCAAAATCAAGTTATAACTTTTTCATTACTCAAAAATGAAAGTCCAAGACAGATGGCACATGCCTGTAATGCCAGGTACATGTAAAAATGATGCTGAAGCCAGTCTAGGCAAAAATAGAATTTATCTCAGGAAGAACTTATCTCAGGAACAAAATAAAAAGTAAAGGAGTAGTGCAGTAGAGCAATTTCATAGCAAAGTTGAGGGCTTGGATGCATATTTTCCAGGACTAAAAGGAAAAAAATATATAATATCATATATTAACATAATCAATATAATCATATAATAAATAATTGTCACCCTATTTCTATTATTGTTAGGCCACTTGTCTTTGATGCTGTATCCTACCTCCCAACTCCAGGGAATACTATATCTATATATAGACATTTTATATATTCCCTCTGTGTAACTCAGCCACAAACACTTTTAAAATAGACATCATAAACTAATTTAAGAACTAATACAAAAAATTTAAAATTTAAGGGTTTATTATTTTTTAATTAGTGTATTATAAGACTATTTTTAAGTTTACACTTGAATGAGTTTGTAGCTCAATGGTAAAAATAAGTAAAAGAAAGGAAAGAAGGAATGGGCAAGGGAGGGAGGAAGGGAGGGAAGAAAGTAATAAAAAAGTAAGAAACTTGTGCAGCATGTACAAAGTCCTGGGATTGACCCTCAGCACTGCAAAACAAAATAAAAACTGTAAGCATGCATACCTCAAATATGGCTTTCTTGTTTCAGAGTGTTTTTATAATTCATTATAGTTTCAAAAGAAACATCTCAAGACAATGTTTTTCCAATCTCATCTAATTTTATTTTAGAAAAGAGTATATACAGTGTATATTTTGGTAAATACAATATTCCTATATTTAATAGGAATTAAATTAGGAAATTAGATTTAAAGAACCCAAAACTCATAGACTTGAAGACTTCCATATATCTGAGGAATAAAACTCAAGTAGTTTCACAGGAAGAATACTGTTACCAGTCAGGAAGAAGCAAGAAATACACTTGAGATCTACCTGTATCCACCTATTTATGATCCCCCATACCACTCTGAGACTCGAGAAGTTTATTCTAAGGAAAATACAAGTTATATTCACAGGAGACAAACTAGAATCCTCGAGTTACTCAAGAACTTATGAATGGATCTGCTCACTTGAATAAGATACTTGATTTTGCCAAATATTCAAGATCTCAGACTGCACATAGTGACTGAAGAAAGATTTTTTAAAAAGGGCAGTTGTCATAATTAGTCTTTAAGATGACTTCACAATGAAAAGAATGTCAGACTTATATTCAGTTTTAATTCACAATTGCGGTTCCTGTAACAGAAGTATTGTCTGTGAAAATGGACATTTCAACTGTCTAGAAATAATTCAGCCATTTGACAAGGATTGTCTGAGTTTGTGCTACCTACAATCCTTTGGGAATAAGTAATTGTGGATAAAATAAAGTCCTTAATTTTAGGTACTTTCTCCTCTGAAAGCAAGAAAGGGAAAAAAAAACTGGTAATTAGGTAGGTGCTAGCAAGAAGAATAAAGATCAAATATAGAGAGAAAGTCTGATAATTTGACAGAGATGATTTGAACAGAGAATCTACAGCTGATCCCACAGCTCTGAGAGAGGCATATACTTGGCAGATAAGGCAAGGCTGAGCAAGTAGAGGACAAAAACTGGACAGAGTAGAATATTTGAAAAAAATCTAAGTAAGAAAGTTTTATGAATGCCCAAAGGATCAAAATGGAACAGGTCTAAAAAGTTCACAGCAGATCTTAAAGAGACTGTAGTCAAGGCACAAAATTTTAAAACAGGTAATCGGAAGTTTCCACTCCATCCTTGAATTTCAATATTCAAATTTCATCCACACACCACCTGCCAAATTTCAAGAGGTTCCAGAGTACAGAATGTCCACTGCCCTGATTTTTACCACCAGTAGGATGTGTCTATGATTCATAAATTTGGATCTATTCTCAAAATCCAATTGGAGTGACATGGAAAAATGTATTTGTCTTGCTTTTGCTTTCAGATTTGCAGTCTTGTACAACTACACAGCATCATCTTTATCTCCCACTGCTTCAGGTCAAGAAAAGGCTATCCCACATCTAGCTCCCCATGCCAAGACAGAAAAATTTTCCCCAAACCCTGAGTTGAACCCGCATAAAATGCTATTATTACTCATTGATATTTCTCAGTGGCTAGACATGATTAGCCCCGAAGATTCAGAAAGTTCATCATCTCTCAAAGAAACGGAAATACTAGGAAAAAACTTAAGTATGAGTAAGTCAGGCCCAGGGAGATAAAGGAGCCAGGCTTTCCTTTATATGTGGAAGTTAGACATTGTTTATAAACTCATAAGTAAATACTTTGGGTGGTATGCAAGTATATACAAATATATTGGCTGAAATATGGTAGATTCAAGGGAAATTCCAAATACTGTAATTCCTTAGAAAGGCAAAAATCAAAGTTCAGCAAAATAAATACCAGAAAGCCAGTAGGCAAAATGGGTGGGGTAGGGTCAATGTGAAAGGGGTAGATGAATGAAGAGGAAAAGATGGGGGAAATGCAGACAGGAATCCAATGTATTCTTCCTACAAAATTAAGAGTGAGAGGTGGGGAGGGGAGGGACAGTGAGAATGTTGCACAAGACATATTGCAATCATAAAGTGTTTTGTTAAATGGTAAACCCTTTGTATAACTACTTAAAGATAATAATGAAAAAATTAAATTAAATCAGAAGCATTGAAGATTGTGATGAAAATGATTATCACTCTAAAACAGTTCATCAGCAACAATCACTAGTGATTATGGTGTTCTTTCAAGTAAGAGTTTTTTTTCTACAACAAAAACAGAAATTCACCCTATACACTATGAAACACTGTCATCAACAGGGATTATTATATGTTACATAAACTCACAAATGAATTCCTGGAACAGAAAAAAAATCTGGGGTAACTTGGAAGGAAATTTGAATAAATTAAGGCCTTGTCTTAATTTTAGCAAATCAATTTCAGTTTCTTCATGTGACAATTGTGCCAGGCTAATGTAAAAACATTAAACAATACAGAAAATTATGTGTAGTATACATGAAACACCTCTATATTAGTTTTATAATTTTCTGTTATTAAATAATTATGAAGTTTAATTTTTAAACAGTACTAAAATTCATTCTACTATAGGCACAGGAATCTAGAGTTGATTGCTAATCTAAACTACATTTACCATTAATCTAAATAAGTGTTAAAACTGCATGTTAACAAAGAATAATGCTAATTAATTAGAACCAGAATCAAGGTTCTTATAATATATGACTCTCTTCCAGTTCCCTGAAGATACATATCATTGGCTAGTGGACTGATATTTTCTTATCAGCTCCTTCATGAGTAGAAGACTGAAGTAGTCTCCTACACAACACAAGGTATGGGTAGATATTAATCTGTATATACTTGTTTTGTATACTTGATATTCATTTTTATATACTTCACATTAATCTGAACATTGAGAATTGTGAACTTTTTAAAAAGTAAAACATGGCCTCTGGAGTCAGAGATAGCACCAAATACATACTGTCAGGAAATTGCTTATATTTTCTCAATTAATTACTTGGAAACTGAGAACAAATCATTTAAAACAGGTTTTGATATATAATTAGCTCTCAAATATCAGCCAGATCTGTAATTCCTGCTAAATATGTTGTCACTTGTAGTCAATTAGAATAATTGTATTTGGTAAAATACTTCTGACTCTACTCACTTCCATTCCAAGTATATGATAAACTTGATTTTCTGGTGCCCTTTGGGTAGGTAGGAAGTATGACTTACGCTGGCTCAAAGTGATACATGTCACTTCCATACTAATACAAGTTCATACAGTATCCTTCACTCTGGGAAGAGAATCACATATGCTCAGGAAGATAGCTGTCCACAGTACCAGTTTTCAGTCCCTGAGTGGCACTAATGAGCAAGGCTCCAATGTTGACTAACAGTGAAAACAGCATATGTAAAACAATAAGTATTTTCAGTACTAAGCCTTCAGATTTAGTAAGCATAGACTAGCTTATCCTACATGACACACTCGAGTTCTCAAACTTAAGAGCAATTATAATATTTGAGCTCTCCATAGAATCTA
The DNA here is from genome assembly GCF_023159225.1 of Perognathus longimembris pacificus. Taxonomy (NCBI): domain Eukaryota; kingdom Metazoa; phylum Chordata; class Mammalia; order Rodentia; family Heteromyidae; genus Perognathus; species Perognathus longimembris. Next base: position 38,327,544 of record NC_063164.1, on the reverse strand, counting down.
TTATACTTCATTCATTTGTAATCACATGCATGCCACCAAAGGGTTCACTTACAGATTTATAGGTACATACTATCCACTGGGTCTGGCTTACTTCACTTAATATAACTTTTTCCAAATCTTTCTCCATTTCCTTACTAATAGTACAATGTTCTTTTAATAGATGAGTAAAATTCCATTGTGTATATATACCACATTTTCTTGATTCATTCCTCCATTGAGGGATATCTGGGCTGATTTCATATCTTGGCTAAGGTAAACAGTGCTGCAACGAGCATGGTTGTACTGGGAGATTTACCATAGCTTTGTTTGTGCTCTATTGGAGAAATGCCCAGGAGTGTAATTGCTGCTCCATACTGCTTTCACACACACACACACACACACACACACACACACACACACACACACACATACACACACTAAAGTAAGGGAAGGAATGGGTAGAAAGGGGGTGAGAATATTGAAGCAAGTGATGTGGATTGATATGCATTGTATTCCTAAACTGCTTTATTAAATGACATCTCTTTCATACAATTACTTAAAGGTAATAAAAAATACTTAAACAAAAATAACCACAGACCCATCATTATCATCTAGTTTTTCTAGATTAAAAAAAAAGGCAAGAGGGCTGGGGATATAGCCTAGTGGCAAGAGTGCCTGCCTCGGATACACGAGGCCCTAGGTTCGATTCCCCAGCACCACATATACAGAAAACGGCCAGAAGCGGCGCTGTGGCTCAAGTGGCAGAGTGCTAGCCTTGAGCGGGAAGAAGCCAGGGACAGTGCTCAGGCCCTGAGTTCAAGGCCCAGGACTGGCCAAAAAAAAAAAAAAGGCAAGAGAAAAAAAGAAAATCAAGTTTATGAACTACCTTAAAGGAATATTTATTTATTAATAGGCATCAAACCCCCAATTATGAAAAACAATAGATGTTAGGAAACAATCTAGGTAATATAGAACACAGCATAGATATACTTTATTATCCAAGCTTCCCCCAAATCTCCATTTTTAGAAATTTTGATGGATTTCATTATTCTACATTCATACCTGTAAAGAATCTACATCATCCTTTCCCTTTTAATTTCCCTCCTCAAAAATAGTCCCTATTTTGTGTTCATGTATTTATTTTGACTATAGATTTTCCAGTTTGATTCATTTAACTACAAATGACATGCTTTTGTTCTTATAGCTAAATACTCCATTACATACAAAAAAATTTATTTTAGTTACCATTTCCTCATTGATTGGCTCCTAAACTGATTCTATATCTGGGATATTGTAAATAGTGCTACAATATACATGAAAATGCAGGTCCCACTATCTGAAAAGGGAACAATTCTAACACAATTCAAGTTGATTTACTATGATGAAGTAGGCTTTCATGAAGACATGCTTATGTTAACAGAAGAGCAAAAGTGTTTAGTTAAAGCTCAAGAGAAGCTGGTGCCGGTGACTCTCATCTGTTATCCAAGGGGCTCAGATCTAAGGATAATGATTCAAAGCCAGTCCAGGCAGGAAAGTCCGTGATTCTCTTATGTCCAATTAACCACTGAAAAGCCAGGTGGTGGAATAGCTCTACTCATAGAGCACTCTTCTGAGCCAATCAGCTTGACAGTGCCTAGGCCTTGAGTTCAAGCCGAGTACTGGAATTTTTAAAAATTACAACATAGAGTAAGGAATTATTTGTTTGATAGAAGAATTTTAAAACTCATCAACCAATACAAAAGAAAGAAAAAATAATTATGTAATACTTTCCAAGCTATGTCATAGTTTTCTTCTTCCCCAAATAACCCTGCTTTGATATCTATAATTTTTCAAATCATAATAATATGTTATTTGGAATATATCAACCTTTGAATCAATTTTTAATACTTGAATATTTCATATTTTGGTTCAGTATGGAAACCAAACATATCTAATTATTCCAAGCCCAATTATTAACCAGAACATAAGTTATGCTTAGATATGAAGAACTTACAAGGCTTGTTAGTACAAGTGTTTTAAGGCAGAATGAACTTGCTGCTATTGTTATTCTAGGATGTGAACATCTGTCATCTGAGACCAGTGACCATGATAAAAACTGGACCTATTCGCTTAATGCCAGATCATATCCCTACAACTTGAAAATTGACAGCTCTTTTTTATTTAGAAGTCCTTGGTCCCTAATTAGTATTAATAGTCCAAAATTCCAAACTCTGTGTCTTCAGAGGAAGCTAAAATGTCCCATGAGTTCTGACAAATAATAACTAGTACCTCAGGGACAATTTCTTATGCAGGTCACTTTGATGCTCTGAGAGTTGCTTATATAGAGCAACCTCTGAAGTTGAGAAGAATTAATGGATTTCCAGAATGTCACATACCACAACTACCAATGCAATGCTAGTAAGATCCTGAGTCATCTCCTGAATGTCACAGACACAGTTTCTGACTTACTGGTAAAGTGGAATGTTAAGAAGTGGCATTTTTTTAAAGATGTGCATCCTTAATGAAATGTCTAATAAAATTCAATGTTCCCTAGAGTTCTGTTTTACTGTCCTCTATAAGCTTTTGTTTATTTCTCCTATGTATTATAAACAGATATTTTTCCATGAAACAAGTGAATGATAACCTATACTAGGAACCATTGTGGTTGCATAGATTACTTAATTAGAATATTACCTATCTCAAGTTATCCCAGTGAACCCAATTTAATAAAAATTTCAGATATTCCCTTATTCTGCTGGGCAACCACTTAATTGTATTTTGAAATTAAATATCTAGATTCTTGGGTTGCCTCAGCAAAAGCTCACAAAAGGAAAAGCAAATGATTGAAGACAAAGAGAGCACTCACTGGCACAAATTAGTCTCACATTCAGAAAATTATAGCCAAAGAGCTTATGGTTGTATCCTAACTGCCCATTTTCAGATTATTCTTCTGCCAAACACCATATCTCTAGGGCTATATTAAACTTTGAAACTATATGTCTTGTTTATCTTCAGATTTTCAGCTGAAAAACATGAAAAGCATTTTTGAGGAATAAGATGAAGAAATAACTTACAGTGAATGGAAAATGTTAGGAAAGCAGGGCTAGACAATTCTGTGAGTCACTTCTGAGACAGCTAATGGGATAGGGATTCCAGTCCACTCACTAAAGTGTGGGTTGAAATGTTGCCTTATTTTTCAAGAATTTCCATGGGAGGCACTTGGAGGGAAAAACAGGAGGTAGTCATAGTTGACTACAGCCAGAAAAGGCCTATCAAGAACAGTGAGCTACTGGCACAGAATGAAAACAGAAATGATGAAGTTTCCAGGCTTCAGTGATTTTTTAGAAGATTTTATGGGCCTATTTCTAAAGTGAATCAAATCTTTAAATATGTATATCCTAAATGAACAAATGTATTTTTATTACTTTTAATTTACTTCTGGATTCCTTAATGCAAAATAGAGTAATATGTGTCTAAGATTTAAAAATCTTGAATACCTATATCCAGCAATGGAGAGAAATATTAAACAGGGAATAATTTTCTTTGGGCCAGCTGCAGAAAATCATTTCAATTAATCTTACTGTATTTCAAAACACCATGTTCTACTAGTCTGACTGAAAAATACATAAAATTTTATTGTGGGTCATACTGATTCAGCTACCTATTTTTTCACAAACTCATTAACTTAAACATGAAACTCACTAACATCGAGATTTATCTATTGGAATTTTAAACATAATATTTCTGTGAGAATTTATCACACAAAATTATTTGAGTCCAAACTATTCAAAAAATTCCAAAACTGGGTACTGCATGTGTGCAAGAGACAATGAGCAACAGCAGCACTAGGAAAATCAACCCACGTCCAGAACATGTTCACAGACAAGAAGATGAGAAAAGAACGGATGCCCTCTGCTGTCTGTTAAATGAACATAGGTTCAAGAGTAATTCTGAATACATGAGTCATAAACTGGAGAAGGAGGCTTTGAGAAACGATTCTCTCTAGTTTCCTAGCCCTGAATCCAGTGTTTATGACTATGTGTCTATAAATGAAGTTATTGCAGACAAATCTAGTTTTGTCCTTGCCCTGTGTACATTATAAAGGTATGAGATTGTCTCTATTTTCTCTTTGAAACAATTGAGGGTAAAAGATAATGTGTGCTCATAAATATGATTGTGAAGTTATTATAAAGTATAAAATAAAAGTAATAAAAGTAAGTCAATCATAGGATGGCCTAGGGGAAGAATTCTGTGAAGGATTTCCATTCTTCTTTCTTATAATTCTAAAATGTCACAAATATTTTAATCTATTGTTAAGTCATTTTAACTCTTACTGATTTGGAGTACACTTATCAGAAATAGCATTGCATAGTATAATGAGCCCATACTCCAATCCAAGACTGCCTGGTCTCAAGTCTTTTCAGAACTTCTGATTAAATGTGTTATCATGAAGTTGTTGTTCAATGTTTACATTTGTGGTTCCTTACCCCCCAAACCGGGATAGTACCTCACTGCAAGCCAAATACTATTGTGCACACAATAGTAATGAAGAATATACACTGTATATTTATTTTAAAATATTATACAGCAAACCATGGCCACAGATTCCACATGCAAAATTCAACCAACTATGAACCAAAAATTTTGGTTAGTCAAATTTGACTAACCAATGTTAGTCAAATAATTGCATCTACACTGAATATGTTTAGATTTTTCTTGTAGCAAAATATTGAAACTGTATAGTACAATGAAATTTATATGGTTTCCCCAGGGCATGGGGTATAATAAGTAATTTAAAGATGATTTAAAGTGTAAAGAGGATTACCCACATTATGTGTTCTTACTATATCATTATATAAGAAAAAACATTCATGGATTTTTTTATGTCTGTGCGAGATGCTAACACGAGTAATCCACAGTTACCAATGGAATTTTCATAATGTTGATGCAGTGATACAGATAAGTAAACCTTAGAATTAGGATGAAACATATCACATATTAAGGAAGGTGAAATGAGAACTACTGTAAGATCCAGCAATCCCACTAGTGAATATATGCTGAAGGAGTTTATCAGCAGACTAGTGTTCATTACAGCATTATTTACAATAGCAAGACATGGAATCAGCATACGAAAAATAACAATGAAATATATAATCTAATAAACACTTCTGGCAAATTACCAGGCTGCAAAGCCAACAAACAAAATAACAGTAGCTTTTCTATATGCCAATAAAGAATATGCTAAAGAAGATCTAGGAACCAGTGTAGGTCACGGTAATATTTTATAAAGCCCTAGAAATAAACTTATTGTAAAAAGAAAAAATGAAGAGCCGGGTGCCTGTGGGTCAAGCCTGTAAACCTAGCTACTCAGGAGGCTGAGATTTGAGGATCATGGTTCAATTCCAGCCTGGGCAGGAAAGTCCATGAGACTATTTTCCCCAATTAACCACCAGAAAACCGGAAGTAGGGCTGTGGCTCAAGTGGAGAACGTTAGCCTTGAACTGAACAGTTGAAGGACAGCGCCCAGGCCCAGAGTTCAAGGCCCCATGACCAAAAACAAAACAAAACAAAACAAAAAAACCAAAAAACAGGAAATGCAGAACAACATTGTATAAATGGCTAGACTACAGGTTCCTAAACAATCTACCAAAACAATGCAGTCCTCACTAAAATCACAATGACATTCTTCATAGCAAAAAGAACTATGCATAAATATTAGGATTATCATATATATTAGGATTTTAGTTTCTTTATATATATATATATATATAGATATATATATATAGATATATATCACCAAAGCAATTCTAAACAAAAGAACAATGTTGGAGAAAACACAATACCTAAGTACAAATTGTAATACAGAGCAATAGTAACAAAAAACATGGTGACATATAAACAGCCACCTACATTAATGGACTAGAGCAAGAACCCCCAAATAAATTTTGATGACTACAGTCATCTGATTCCTCCCAAAGATGCCAAAAATGTATTTTATAGGAACCAGGCATATTCACATGTCTTTCAACCAATATAAAAATTAATATGAAATTGATCAAAGATATTAATATAAGACCCACAATTTTCAAATGAAACAGAGGAAATGCATCAATATATGACCATAGGCAGTAACTTTCTGAAGAGTACCACAACATATCAGGAAATAACAGCAAAAATTGACAAATGTGATTGTATATTATTAAGCTTCTTCATAGTAAAGGAAGTAGTTACCAGAGCCTACAAAATGCATGAAAATCTTTACCAGCTATTCATCTGTAAAGAGATTCAAATCAATAACATATTTTAAAAAACACCAAAACTATAAAACAAAAGAAGAAATAATCAAATCAATAATTGGCAAATTAATCTGTTTTCAAAAGAATTACAAATTTCCAATTAATTCATGAAAGAAAATGATCATCATCACTAGCCATAGAGGAAATGTAGTTCAAAACAATATTAAGATTCCATCTGTTCCCCAGTCAAAATAGCTACCAAGAAACCAAACACCAAAAAAAATGCTGGCAGAAATGTGGGGAAAATGCAACATCATGAACTATTGATAAGAACGTTAACCAGGGCAGCTAATATGGAAATCATTCAATGGAGGTTCCTCAAAAAAACTAAAAAGAGAATTCTTGTTATGCTACTGCTATCCCACTCCTGGGAATACTCTTTTTAAAAAAAAATGTAAAGGTGATGTACAGAAGGGTTACAGTTACATAAGTGTTGGGGATTCATCTTGGCCTTAAGGGGGGAAGGGCGAGGAGAGCGCTCCCAAGATGCCGCCCTTCCCCCAGCCCTAGGGCAGTGTGGAAGTGAGCCACACCTATCTCCTTCTGAGTCCTGAACCAGAAGAGATAGCTTTGAGACCATCCCCCACCTTGCGCCAGCGAGCACGTGTGCGCACCTTTCGCGGGCTTTGCCCAGAGGGCGGTACTATGGGAAGTGACGTTAGCCCATGAGGGAGGTCCTTGGGAGCTGCTCTTGGATGGACAAGATTGCCAGCCTATCGCCAGCTCATGCTCAATCCTTGTCATCACTACTATATGTGAGCCCCTCCCAATTAAATTGGATTGCTCTCTGAAGCATCTCCGAGATCTGTCTGCGCCTGGCTTCCTTGGTGGGTAAGGAGGGAGGAAAAGGGGATCTCGTTCGGCCATGTGCAACTTAGGCTAGCCCGTGTCTCTTTGCTCCACCTTGGCTGCCTGCTGGTCAGGTGCCCAGGGGAGAGGGTGAAAAGGGGAGCACTGATAAAGGAGTAAGCTTAGCATCCCCACACCAGGGGAGGTAAATCTAGCCTGGCAATTGGCAGCCCGAACGTGGAGCTCGAGCCTGAGGGAGGGAGTCCGGCAGCTGCCGGCAAGCCCTAAGGAAATTGGAGCAGTCTCCGGGACACGTGGTTCTCCCATCAGGTCAGCAAAGAAGATGAGACAGAACCAGAGTAGGTGGAATAATTCGCCTCTTAAAATCCTGAGGTTCACCCTCCAAAACGCGGGGATGAGTATTTCGGAACCCCGTGCTATACGAACTTGGGAGGAGTTGACCCATAGGGTCCCGTGGTTCGCTGGAGCCAACCCATTCTCCTGGGAAACTTGGGATCGATTAGGGCAAGAATTGGAAGGCAAGGAAGTGGAGTTGGGAGAGGAGCTTCCCCTCGCAACCTTCCAAGCTATTAAGACTCTTAAAGCCTGCTTTTCCCCAGACCCAGGGGAGAGTCCCTGGACTCTGGAGAGGGTGACACCCCACTCTGAGGGGCCCAGGGACAAGCGTGAGCCTGATCTCCAGGACCCTGGACTAGCTGCTATGGCCCCGAGGCACGTGGCAGGAGAACAATGTGCTCAGGGGCCCCTTCCGGCTCGATACCCCTCCCCCACCGGAGGCCCGGCTCCGCTCCACACATATGCAGGTTTAAGGAGCCCGACTGAGCGGCAGCAGCAGCCCAGTGGCTGCAGCAGCATGCATTCACTGAGCTCAGACGACTCAGCAAATCTCAACCTCGTAGCCATCTCAGCCTTGTGGCGGCCCCAGGAGATACAAGATTTCAGAAAATTCAGGAGAATAGTCCTCGAGGGAGGGGGACCGAATACCCACTGGGGGGAGAGCCTACTTGAGGGTGTGGCCCACCGGTTTTCTACTGCTCAGGAGTGGAGAAACCTGGCCCGGTCACTGCTTGATAGAACAATGTATGAGGAATGGTGTTCCCTTTTCAGATATGAGTGCTATGCTCAGGCGGAGAGAAATCAGACCACCGATCCGCCAATCCCCATAACCTTTGGCATGCAGTTTGGATCCACCCGCTCCCAACAGGCTGCCTTCCCTGCCCCCTACCGGGAGCAGATACAGGCTGTGGGACTGGCCTCATGGCATGGCTTGGGAGAGGGGTCCCTAGAGACCCTGGCAGTAAAAGCTACCCAAGGGACCAATGAGAGTCTTGCTGCCTTCGTTGGCTGAGTGAGGGACAATCTCCACTGACAGTTTCCTGGGTCCCAGGTAAATCAATTTCTAAGGACCCTGGTGTGGGAAGGGATGACATCAGAATGCAGATTGGTTTGTGCAGGAGTAAAGGAGAGATCTGTGGACAGCTGGATTTATGCTTGTCAGGGCATCAGCACGCAAGCCCGCCAGGCGCAGCTGCTGACCACTCTGCTTACTAAGCAGCCTGCGCCTGCCCCCACCAGTGAGGTAAGCAGGGAGCGCTGTTACCAATGTGGTGGCCGGGGCCACTTCAAGAGGGAGTGTCCTTCTGGTCTTGTAAGATCTGGTGCCTCAAGAGGACAGCCCTCTGGCTGGGCCAAGGAGCTACCCACAAAACCTTGCCCCCGCTGCAAAAAGGGATTTCATTGGCGAAAGGATTGTAAGTCCAGATTTGATGCTAAGGGGAGGCCTTTAAACTAGTAGTGGGGCGCCCTCCAGCCCCATCACCCAAAGGAGGCAATCAATTTAGTGATCAGCCCAGTGATGGGCCTAAGGACCAGCCTGAGGCCCTCTGGGCAGTCCCAATAGTCCCGGAAATGAGGCCAAAAACAGAAATTATTATATCTGGAAAAAGGTTCCGAGTCTTAATCGATACAGGAGCAGATCAAACTATGTTAAAGAAGGAGGGGGATGCCTCCGTGGTGGGACTTAATCCCCAGACCCCAGACCTTGGGGGTGGGAGGCATAGCTGAGAGTGAGACAACCAGGGACTGGCTTCCCTGGGATGACATGAACGGTGGTAAGGGAATAGTGTGTCCCCTGATAATGACAGGCTTACCAGATAACCTGCTAGGACGGGATATCTTGGGAAAAGTTGAGGCCTGGATCATCACAGGCCAGGGCCTGTCAGGTGGCCCTAGTGGCTGCCAGAGAGCGCCTCCCTCCAAGGCCTCGGGGCAGAAGGCTCCTGTTTCTTCTACAGGGCCTCACCTCCAATTCTAAGGGCCACTGTTCCTACCGTCCCTGCCATTCGATGGCTTTCGGGTCCCCCAGTGTGGATGGAACAGTGGCCACTTCCCTCAAACAAGCTAGAAAGATTAAAGGAAATAATATCAGAACAACTGTCCCTCAGGCATATTAGACCTTCTCTGAGCCCTTGGAACAGTCTTGTATTTGTTGTACAAAAGGCCTCAGGTAAATGGAGGCTAGTACAGGACCTAAGAAAAATTAATGAGCAGATAATCCCCGCCGGCACCCCTTTACAGGGGCTGCCATGGATCCCCTCCATTTCTTGGGATCGGAATTCATTATAATTGACATCAAGGACTGTTTCATTTCCATTCCCCTTGACCCCCAAGACTGTGAAAAGTTTGCTTTCTCCATGCCCTCGGCTAACTACCAGGGGCCAGACCAGAGGTATGAGTGGGTAGTCTTACCTCAGGGCATGGCTAATAGTCCTGCTTTCTGCCAACATTATGTGTCACAAGTTCTTCAACCTCTTAGGAGCCAGTCAGATATTATTTTATATGTCTATATGGATGACATCATTATTGGAGCAGCAGATATCCAAGTGCTAGATGCTGCCTATAGCAAGCTACAAACACTCCTACAAAGAGGAGGACTGTGTATAGCCAGTGACAAGGTTCAGAAAGTATACCCCTTTAAGATCTTGGGGGCAGAACTTAAACTAGACGCTCTGTGCCCCCTTAAGCCCCAGTTATCCTTCCAGTCATCTTATACTCTGGTGGAGATGCAAAGACTATTGGGTGAGATTAACTGGTCAAGACCCTGGCTTCACCTGCCTACAGAGGAGCTGCTTCCGCTCCATGACTCCTTAAAGAACAAAGCGCCCACTGATGTTATCACAATAACTCCATCACTCCAAGCAATATTCCAGAAAATCCAAATGGCCCTAAATATGGCACGGTTGGCCCGCTACAAGCCTGAGTGCCTACTTTGCCTTTGGATCCTCCCCGGGTCTGAGCTTTCCTCAGCCGCTATTACTCAGTCAGACCAGCCTCTCCAATGGGTGCACGCATCAGTGGGAGGAGCTCCCAGGGTTTATTCCCAGCTAGACCAGCTAGCTGACTTGATAATCAAGGGAAGGGATACTTCCCTGAGACATTATGGGCGAGATCCCGATGTGCTAACCATTCCCTACCGGCTGTCAGATTTTGAATGGGTCAAAAGGAATAATGAACGGGTGTCCAGTGCCCTGGAGGGTTTTATGGGAAAGGTAGATTGCCATTATGGCACCTCAAGGTGGGTGACCTCATTCTCCAGGCTACAATGGACCCCTCCTGTACTTTTCGCTACCAGGCCTCTTGTCAAGGCTGCAAATGTTTTTACAGATGGGGGAAAAGCAGGGTCTGCCGTGGTGGTACACTCTGCCTCCCCACCTGCCGATAGGAAAGGAAACACCCATTACTTTGAGGCAGTTACTGGATCTACACAGTTTAAGGAACTGTATGCAGTCGCCCTGGCACTAACCCATGTCAAACAGCCGATAAACCTGTTTTCTGACAGTTTGTATGTGGTTAATTTGCTACCAAACCTGGTGTCCTCATAAATTAAATTAGAGGAAAACCCAATCACCCCTCTGATGATCCAAGTCAGGCCTCTGTTAAAAGAGCGGCTGAGCCTATATTCTTACAGCACCTTTGCGGAGACCAAGGACTGCCTGGGGACCTGACACAAGGTAATCATATGGCCGACCAGCTGGCCACTAATGGGACTATTGTAGCTATGGTTATTGTGCAACCTCAAAACCTTCAAATGGCCCAAAGACTCCATGAGCATACACACTTAAACTGGAGAGGGTTACATTAGAGATTTCCTTCAATTCCTATAAAAGACTTAAAAAAGATTATTAGGACTTACAAGTCATGTATGCCCTATCTGCAAGTCCCTCCTCTGCAATCTCCTGGGGTCAACCAAAGAGGCCTAAAGCCTAATGTTATCTGGCAAACTGATGTAACCCACTATGCTCCTTTTGGAAGGTTAAAATATATATTTATGTCCATAGATACACATTCTCATGCCTGCTGGGCCACGGCCCATTCCGGGGAAAGAGCACGGCATGCTGAGAGCCACTTTCTACAATGTTTTGCTATCCTAGGGCTCCCATTACAGGTAAAGACAAATAATGGACCTTGTTTCATCAGCAAGCCTTTACAGGCCTTTTTCCAAAAGTGGAATATTAAACATACCACTGGAATACCATACAACCCAAAGGGTCAGGCCATAATTGAGAGGCATAATAAGACCCTGAAGGATCAATTATTAAAACAAAAAGGGGGGGGGGGAAGCCCCCATGACTAGCTGAGGACAGCGATGTTTACACTGAATATTTTAAACTTTTCTAAGGACCAACCTCTGTCAGCTTTCCAGAGACATTGGTCAAGCCAAACACTCTACTTAAAGGTGGAAGTCCGTTGGAAGGACCCCCTTACAGGAGCATGGCGAGGCCTGGACCCACTTATCAGTGTGGGAAGGGGCTTCGCATGCGTTTTCCCAACTGGGGAACTGAATCCAATCTGGATACCAGCTAGAGATTTAAAATATTGTTCATCTGAATGACCACCCAAGGGCACCTGCCCTTGAGGGATGTCTCTCCTTGCTTTCTCTTCAGGAAAACAAAGACTGTGGTGGATTTTTCCATGGAGAAAGGGGAAAGCTTGCCTGTACCAGCGATGGACCCAGTGTCATCCTTGTTTCTTCCCCGGACCTTGCCTGGTGCCTTTTGGCGTAAAGTTTGCTGTGGCAGTGTGGCCCCCAGCGTTGCACAAGATCTAAAGGGAAATTTTGCACACTGTTGTTCCTTCCTTTGTCCTCCCCTTGCTGCTTATCTTAGCGGCCCCCATTGGAGGGAAATAGGAGCTAAAAGATTTTGACATCTTAATGTTTTATGATAAATGTTTACAATAAACAAGGGATTGGTACCTTGCTGCAATGTTTTCTATAAAGTGTTTACTAACTTCAATTGTTAAGTTACCAGCACCCTGGCTGCCAAATCGCCAGGACCTGAATCTGCCTCTACCTCACCATCGAGGGAAGGGAGAGCCATCTGCACTACCTTGAGTGACACCAAAATGGACCAGGACTGCTCTGTCTCCTATGGACTGAGCCAGATAAGAAACCCTCCATTGCATTGTGCCTGTGTTATAATTGCTCATGTGTTACAGTTGCTCATGATGCATTTGCCTTGTGTTACAATTGCTTATGCTCATGTTTGCTTGATGTTTCCATTTGTATTATGTTTAGATTGCCCTGTGCTAGACAAATTGGTCTCTTATATTGTGAGCGAAAAGCCAGAGCTGTCCAGACAACAAGTGGCCTTTGGCCTTTAGCCATTTAGGAACCCCATGAGGTTGATCACACGCCCATTAGGACCTGCTGCTCACTGAGGTCTGCTGGCATGAGAAAAGATTAACAGGGCTTTCTTTCAAGTGCCAATCCCACTCTCCCCAAGTCCCCTCATCGGGCTGGCCGGCCTGGCAGGCAGGTTGGCCTGAAGTGCTAGTGCATTAGCTGAAGATGGGTAAGATCCCCCATGGGGGGGGGGGGCAACCTAAGACATGGTGTGCCCTCAAGTAAGGCGCCTCCTGCTATTCAAAAAGAAAAAAAAATAAAAGGGGCAGAATTGCCGGGCTAGATTTACCTCCCCTGGTGTGGGGATGCTAAGCTTACTCCCTTATCAGTGCTCCCCTTTTCACCCTCTCCCCTAGGCACCCAACCAGCAGGCAGCCAAGGTGGAGCAAAGGGACACGGGCTAGCCTAAGGTGCACATGGCCGAACGAGATCCCCTTTTCCTCCCTCCTTACCCACCAAGGAAGCCAGGTGCAGACGGATCTCGGAGACGCTTCGGAGAGCAATCCAATTTAATCGGGAGGGGCTCACAGTAATATAGTAGTAATGACGAGGATTGAGCATGAGCTGGCGATAGGCTGGCAATCTTGTCCATCCAAGATCAGCTCCCAAGGACCTCCCTCATGGGCTAACGTCACTTCCCATAGTACCGCCCTCTGGGCAAAGCCCGCGAAAGGTGCGCACACGTGCTCGCTGGCGCAAGGTGGGGGATGGTCTCAAAGCTATCTCTTCTGGTTCAGGACCCAGAAGGAGATAGGTGTGGCTCACTTCCACACTGCCCCAGGGCTGGGAGAAGGGCGGCGTCTTGAGAGCGCTCTCCTCGCCCTTCCCCCCTTAAGGCCAAGATGAATCCCCAACAAGTAAGGTAATAAGTACATTTCTTTTTGAACAATGTTACCCTCTCCCTCATCTTCTCCTGTTTTGCCTTCTCAATTCCCCTTCCCTTCAAGTTGTAAAGTTTATTTACAACATAGTTTCTAGTGAGTATCACTGTTGTATTGGTTCACCCTTTGTCCCATCATTTCTGTGATTATCCTTCCCTTCCCCAAATCAGATAAACATATACAAGACATATCACAAGTTTTCCTGACATGGATAGCATGTAAATTTCAATTAAAAATAGAAGGGTACTACTGGGAACAGGTTTAAGCAGGGAATGAGAAAGGGAAAGATTGTTACGGAAGTCATGTTTGAAGAACATAGTATACAAGTATGAAAATGAAATAATGGAACCCATTATTTTTGACAGTCACTATTTTGCTAATTCTTACATCTTTTTTTCTATGATGTTCAAAAAGGATATCAAATGTAACCTAGGCTTCACAGTACAATGCTGTCAAAGAAAAGAAAGAAAGGGGTGAGGAGGGGAGGGGAGGGGAACGGAGGGGGAGGAAAGAAAAATAAAAATAAAGACAAAGAGAAAAGAAACACAAAAGGGAAAGGGAGTCAAATATATCCATTTAATGTTAACACGTATACCAAACTGGGTATATTTACTTATTCAGCATTAACCCTATAATTAATGACTTTCAGCTTAATCCTATTTGTCCCTCTCTGTGTTCATTCTATGAATAAGTAGCTGTGTGCTCTTGAATAAATCATTTACTCTAAGTCTTAATTTCCTCACCATTTCAATAAAAAGGCTTGGCTAATTCAAATACTCATTTTTAGTTCTAAATTATGCCTTAGTAGTAATAAAACCTATTGATAACATAATAAAAAGCTTTTCCCTAATTAAAATAATTTCATAAAAAGAAACCTCTAAAATATTTTACTGGGAGCTAGGCACAGGTGGATAGTCCCTGTAATATTAGCTACTTAGGAAACAACAATCTGAAGACAGCCCAAGCAAAAAAGTCTGTGAGACTAATTTTCAATTAAGCATAAAAAAAACCAACACACCTGTGACTCAAATTGTAGTGTACTATCCTTAAGCAAAAAAAAAAAAAGAGACAGTGCCTAGATCCTGAGTTTAAGTCTGAGTACCAATACAAAAAAATATTACTATGCAGAATTTTATTAAAGTAAAAATAGCTGGCAAGCTGGGCGTTGGTGGCCCACACCTGTAATCCTAGCTACTCAGGAGGTTGAGATCTGAGGATTAAGGTTCAAAGCAAGCCTGGGCAGGAAAGTCCTTGAGACTCTTATCTCCAATTAACCACCTGAAAACTGAAAGTGGAAGTGTAGCTCAAGTGGTAGAGTGCTAGCTCTAAGCTGGAGACCTAGGGGACAATGCCCAGGAGCAGAGTTCAAGCCCCATGGCTGACAAAAAAAAAAAAAATAGCTGACAGATGCAAACTAATTGTGAGAAACTATTTTATGCTTTAAATTATGCATATATTAAAATAGACATAGGTAGGGTGAACTATTGAAATATACATACATACATATATAGTTTCTATATGCATATATGTGTATATATGCACACAAATGTGTATGTACATATATATGAATGGTATATATTATGTATATATAAAATATATGTATATGTGAAATGTATATAATTTCTTCTATTTTGGCATACTGGTATTTAATTTTCACTCTTTCTAGGTGGGTTCTCTGTCATTGAATCACACCACTAGCCCATGTTTTACAGTGCATATGTTTGGGGATAGGGTATTGCTTTCTTCTCCCGTGTTCACATGGACTACCAACGACCCTTTTATGCTTTTCATGAAGCGAGGATTATGGTCACATACAACCACATCTATTTAAAAATTCAGAAGAGAACTCTCAAGCTTTTTGCCTGGCTGGCCTCCAACAACTGAGGTTTCTATCTCAGTTCCCAATTAGCTACACAGTAATTATAGTCATGAGCCAGTGGTGCTTGGCATAAACCCAATACTTCTTAATATATACACCTGTAAAATCCTATCTCAATTAAGTATTTAAAACTTTTTCATCATTTATAAAATTTCCATCAGCTTGTGATGCTCATGAATATGGTTTCATTAATGAAGTATCTGTCCTTAAAAGCTCCTGGGCTGCCTGAATATAGGTTACAGACATTATATAAATGAAATTTGAGCATAAAGCAGAAAATAAACATTTCTAATTTCATTCTCATGCACCTCTCTTCCTGGGAACCTTTACTGCCTTTACTTCAGGCTGCTTGAAAATGTCTCCTAAGTTATTGAAGCTCAGTGTTTTGGCCTTTAAGAAGATGGAAGCCATATGCAAGTGTGATTTTCAGATTAAGACACCCTACTTATCTAGGAGCCAGAGGCTCATGACTATAAATCTTTGCTACTCATTAAGCTGAAATCTGAGGATCATGGTTCAATGCTAGCCCATATTTGAAAGTCTATGAGACTCTTATGTCAGAATGATCTTATGTCAGTAGTGGATCTATGGCTCAGGTGGTTGAGAATTAGCCATGAGCACAAATGTGAAGGGAAGGCACTCAGGCTCAAATTATAGTTATTGTTTACTATAGGTGAGTTTTTTCCCTCAAAATCTCTACCATTTGAGGAAGTTTTAAATTTCAGATAATTTTTATTCTAAAATTTATATTTGTCTGTCTTCAAAAGTTACCAAACTTCCCATAAGTTGCTTCACCCATAACTCATTAGATTCATTGTTGTGTGTTGACTCTATTACGTAGGGATTCTGATGATCATTTTTAATTGTTCTACTACTGAAACATTTGGGTTGATTGGTCAATCTCAGGTGATTGATTTTTCTGTTAATCCCAGGTCACTGTTGCTGTTTCTTAACTTGTCTGGTTAGTCTAGATTTCTTTCTTTTTTTTTTTTTTTTTTGATGTTTGCAATACTTTTTTATTTTTATTGTCAAACTGATGTACAGAGGTTACAGTTTCATACATTAGGCATTGGGTACATATCTTGTACTGTTTGTTACCTCCTCCCTCATTCCCCCCTCCCCCCTCCCCTTTCCCCTTTCCCCATGAGTTTTTCAGTTGATTTACACCAAACAGTTTTGCAAGTATTGCTTTTGTAGTCGTTTGCCTTTTTACCCTATTTTTCGTGATTTTGGTATTCCCTTTCAGTTTCCTAGTTCTAGTACCAGTATACACGGTTTCCAATGTACACAGATAAGATACAGAGATAGTGCAGGTACAACCACAGGAAGGGGATACAAGAGGATCATCAATAATAGAAGCTACGGTTTCACAGCACATGTTGAAAGTAATTACAACAGTGATACAACAGTCGTTTCCATAACATGGAGTTCATTTCACTTAACATCTTCTTATGTATTCATAAGGGTATAGCTATTGGGCTCTTGTGATCCTCTGCTGTGAGTAGCCTAAAGCTGTGCTAATTATTCCCTATGAGGGAGACCATAAAGTCCATGTTTCTTTGGGTCTGGCTCACTTCACTTAGTATAATTTTTTCCAAGTCCTTCCATTTCCTTACGAATGGGGTAATATCATTCTTTCTGATAGAGGCATAAAATTCAATTGTGTACATGTACCACAACTGGTTCAGCCACTCTGGAAAGCAGTATGGAGATTTCTCAGAAAGCTAAACATAGAGATACCTATGACCCAGCAGCCCCACTTTTGGGCATCTTCCCAAAAGACCAGAAACAATAACACACTGAAGCCACCAGCACAACAATGTTCATTGCAGCACAATTTGTCATAGCTAGAATATGGAACCAACCCAGATGTCCCTCAGTAGATGAATGGATTAGATTTCTAATCAGACAATTCTGATCAGAAATTGTAGTCCCTTTTTTTATTATACCAGCCTTCTTTGAAGGGAATTAAGTTTGGTTCTAGCAAGAGTAAAATTATATTGTGAGAATGGTTTTTGCCTTCATTTAAATATGAATTCCTTAGCCTTGATTATAAGTTTTTGTAAAGGAATCGTTCTTATATTTCAGTGAAAGTCTTGAAGAATTTACCAAAACCTATCATCTAATACTACCAGAAATCTGATCTCTGTCTCCCTAGGAAACCGTTGTTGAAATAGTCACTCATCTTTTTTTAAGCCTCTAGATGTTATTTTTCTCCTTGGGGTGTTTGTTGAGATGCCCATGTATGTGTAATTCTGAGATCAGCTGAATATTTGAGGAAAGTAGCATATAAGGTGATTTTATAAAGATTTTCCTGTATTTTAAATTCAAAGATTTTGTCATCAACTTAAACCAATCACATCATCATCTGTTTCTTAAACCAATAATAGTGTGACTCTAATTGCTTCTATAATCTCTGTTCCACATCTTGAAAATTCCTGCAGTGAAAAAACCATATAAAGCATGGATTAAAAATCACACTACTTACCATCGTTCATAATATATTTAATTTTATCTGCTTTTAACTGACTTCTAATAAATTTAAAGATTTTAGAGAATATTTTTTCAAGTGTAAAGTTATTTACAGTAGACCAATTACCTCAAGGCATATAAAACTCTACAATTTAGCCTTCTTAACACAGCCACATTTCATTGGCATTTTCACTCAGTTCTCATTGGCTCAGTTTCTATTTAAAACACTGCCTTTTCTTTTTCTCAGTTATCAGTACTTGCGGGCTGCCTTCTCTTTTGATAAAAATGTTATGCTTTCATAATGATGGCTTTCAGATGCCAGAAAGAAAAGATGGCATGATTGATAGGGAAAGGTTAGTGAATGGATACCAAACTGCGGTTACATGTAAGCAGGAATTTCTATTGTGTTATTGCATAATAGGGTGCCCATAGATAACAATGAAGTATGATATATTTCAAAACATACAAGAAAAGATTTTTGAAGGCTTTCACCTCAATAAAGGGCCAGTGTTTGAGATGAAAAATATGTTTAACCCAATAAAACTTTATGTAATATATGCATAGGTCAAAAAAATTACATGGTATCCAACTAATATGCATCATGTAGCAAGACTTTATCTAAGAAAATACTATCTGAATTTGCTTATTCCATGATTTTCCAAACATCAGCAAGCAAAGCTGATCAATTTCTTCAATATAACACCAGGCACATATGCAGATTTCAGAGATTTGATGAGACAAGTGTGTCACATAGCACTTTCAAAGGACATTTGTCCTTTAGTGATTAGAAAAATGCATGAAGATTCATAAATAAATAAACATATTGCATTCTAGGATGGTATATGCATGCCCTCCAAATTATACTTAATAAGTTAGTATAACATTAGAGAGATCTAGTTGAAGAATAAATTAAGACAATACATGTTACTATAAGGAAAAAGATACATGACAAAAAACTTACTGAAATAAGAAGGAAATAAAGCAGAAACATTAAGAAAGATGTTAAAAAAATCCAGTAGAAATATATGAATGATGAACTTAAGAGCAAAGATGAACAGGAAACTATACCCAAAAGATATTCTTCAGGAGGAAGCAGCAGCAGCTGCAGAGGTGGGGATTTATGGCCAAAAGAAGGGAGAAGAAAAACATCTGGGACACTAAATTTGCAATTAATCTATGCAGTGGGCCCACAAAGCAATGATGTCTCACAAAGTTATTGTGTTTTTTAAAATGAAGCTTATTTTATTTCCCCTAAATCTAAGAAATGCTACTCTGAGGCCCCAAAGTGCCAAATGCAGAAATACAATTTCATCCTTTAAGGTAAACTCAAGTCTGATGAATGATATTCAATGACTTCCATTTAACATGTAATCATATTATCCTTGCCTTCATTCCTCTTTCCTTGGGATTGATGCCAACCTCCAGGAATGCATATAAAATTTACTGTAGGTTGTCTGGTATCCTTGACTTTTAACATCGTTGTCCCCAGAGCTTGTTGTGATGGCCATAAATTGTGATGGAGTCAGATAATGGTTTCTTCCACCATTCTTGAGTATTCTCATTGCTTAAATTATCTATATTTCTCCACACACTTACATAATGCTCATGGCATAGGAAAGACATGGTATTTTCTTGTGTTTTTCACAAGGCTCTGGATATTTAGGAATGAGTGTTAGTTATGCCCTTGACTCTTTCTTGATGCTGCTTAGTCAGAGACCAGGAGTGGGTAAGTCTCCTATTCTTCCATCTCTGAACCTCGGTAAGCAAATGCACTTTAGTGCCTCCTCTCTGATTCATCCTCTTTACGTCTAAAATCTTTTTTACCCTTGAGACAGATATTTTTTTCTGGCCCAAGTGTACATTACGGTGGCAGACAGAATGTGCACAGTTCATCTGCAGGTTGGCATTACCGTACAAATTAACTCTTCACAAATGAATATGCAGGTAGGAAAATAGGGTATCTTTAAAGTTCTTCCATTTCTAAAATCAACATTTCCTTCCTTCCTCTTGACCAATATTTTACTTTTCAAAAACAGTTAAAGAATGTGGGTGGAACTTTGGGCAAAAATTCCTAGGCACACAATCAAAAGCAAGTTTAGTTAGCATACAGCAGAGAAACATGCATAGGCATGTTTATTAAATTGCTCTTCCCAACCACTAATTTATGGATTAGGCCTAGGTGTCCATCAAAACATGAATGGATAAAGGAAATGTGGCATGTATGAACAAAGAATTTTTGAGCCATCAGGAATAGTAGAATTATATATTTTTCAAGACTATGAATGAAACTGGAAGTCATCATAAGCCCAGGAAGAAATTTAATATCCTTTCATGAATAAAGCCTTGGTCAAATTAGAAATACATTATGCAACTCAACATGTTAAATGCTAGGTATGATAAACATAAAGACAACACAAATGAGGACAACTTGAAACTATTTCTTCTAAATTCAGTAAACAATGGTGTCTAGTTTTTCTACTCTTGATTTAGTGCTAGAACTCAGAGCAATAAGATAAGAGAATGAAAGCAAAGAGATAAAAATATAAAAGGAAGTCAAATAATCCTTCTTTACTGAAAATATTATTCTATGACTACAAAATCCTTAGGATTTCATGTACATACATGTAAAAGTGGCAAAAAATAGTAGCATTTCTATATACCAATAATGAATGAGAGAAGAAGAAATCAGGAAAACAATTCCATTCATAATAACCTCAAAAAAAAAGTTAAGCACACAGAAATGAACTAAGGAAGTGAAAGACCTCTAATTTAAAATTATTAAACACTGAAAAAAGATATTGCAAAAAAACTTGCAAAAGATACTGCTTCAGAAAGCAACTGAAGATCTGAGCAATCTCCATACAAATTCAAATGACATTTTTACAAAAAATAGAAAAATCAATCCTAAATTTCATTTAAATCATAAAAGATGAGGGATAGCCAAAGTACTTTTGAGAAAAAAGCAATGCTGAAGGTATTGCAAAACCTGACAAGAAAATACCTGTTTTTTTTTCTAATACCTGTGCAATACCTGTGGTAAGAAAAACAGCATGGTATTGGCACAAAAAGAGATAGACAGACAAATGAAATAGGAGATCCGGAAAAATGACCTTACAACTCCATTCACCTGATACCTGACATAAATGCCAAAAGTCTATGTGCAGAAAGATTCTACAACAAATGATGTTAATGTAGAAGAAACTCACTTTGTAGAAAAATCCATTCCAACAGATCAAAGACCTCAATGTAATACCAGAAATTTTTAAACTGTTAGAAGTCAACATAGAGACACTGGTGAGACTTTTCTGAGAAAAATACTAGTTGCTCAGATAATAACAAAAATTGAAAAAATGGGTTTATATCAAAACTAAAAGTTTTGCACAGCATAGGAAAAATATACAAAATGGGAGAAAATATTTGCTAGTCATTTATTAATCATTTATCCAGGGGATTCTTATCTAGAATATATAAAAATCTTGAAATATTAAATTCCAGAATAATAAATTGTTGAATTAACAAACTGAAAAAATGAATTGAACATACTGTTCTCAAAAGCAATACAAATGGCTAATAGATATATGAAAAATGTTCAACACCATGGACATGAAAGAAATGCAAATCAAAACATCATTCAGTTTCTATGTCATTCCAGTCAGAATGGCCATTGTTAAGAAAACAATAAGTTCTGGTAAAGATACAGAAGGAAATAAGCCTTTATACAACGTTGGGCAAATGCTAGTGTAGCCACTGTGGAAATCATATGATTCTGCTACAGCACTTCTGGGGCATATACTCAAAGGAATACATCAACATCGTCAAGATACCGGCACATTCGTGTTTATAGCAGCATCATTAGAAATCACCAAATGTGGCATATGCTAGATGTCCACAAACTGATTAAAGGATACAGAAAATGTAGTAAATATATACTATGGAGTAGTATTTAGTGATAAATAAGAATGGAATTTGTCATTAGCAAAAAATGGATAGGAGAGATTACCAGACTAAATAAGCCTAATGTCCTATTTCCTTCCTCACACACAGAATCTAGTCCTTACTAGTGAAGGACATGAATGTAAGGTGTATTCTTTCTGAACATATGTTTAAGAAGTGGATTATGAGGAAATGAAAGTGATTGTGAGGGTAGGAGAAATATGATCAAATAATTTACAAACATTTATGAAAAACGAGGAATGAAATTTATTGAAATTGTCTTGGGAAGTGGGGCAAAATCATGAGGGGGACTGATAAACAAGGTGATAAATTTGATTTTGGTAAATTGTATGCATGTGTGCCAATATTACAATTAAATTTCTTTATACAACTAAATATATGACAAGATAAAAGAAAAATGCAAGTAAAAAACAGCTGTAAAATGACAAACAATAAAATATTGAGAAAAGTGTAGGGGTACCAAAGAGACAATGAATCTAAAAGAGAAATCCTAATACTAATTAAAGATTATCGGGAAGCTAAAACCACTGTTCTCTGGAGAGAGTGGGGTGGGGGACAGATGAACGGAGAGAAAAGGGGTGGACAATATTCGATGTACATATGTCAAGATGGAACTAGGTAATAAGGGGAGGTGAGAGATGGAAGAAACAATGGAAGGAATGACATGAATCAAGATTCATTGCACTCATAAATTAATACATTGAATGGAAACTTCTTTGCACAACTACTTAAAAATAATTATTAAAAGTTAAATTATTATTGCTCACTTGAGAATGTCTTGAGGCTCAATGAACTTCAGGATAAAGTCCAACTGGACCTCTCAACAACCATGCATTCCAACAATTAGTTTAGTAATTGAATTTTTCATCAAAGATATGAGGTTTTTTCTATTCTCCGTTGTTCTATCCTTTATTTTCTCATACTGGTGCACTAGTGGTTATTGTATACACTATCATAAAAGAGGATAAAAGAAGGAATGTCTCTTCCTGCAGCATAAACGAACATCTCCCAAAGACCCCAACAAATCTTTTCAACATTCCCCAACTTGTATAAGAAAAATTATTTTAACTTCTGGTGTGACATCATTTTTTTTGAGCTAAGACAATTGGGAGTCCAATGTTCACAGCAGTGTCATGCCCAAAGTTTAGACTCAATCATACCAGTGGAAAGAGAGCAAAAGAGACTCTCCCACCTCTCAGCTGTAGAAACTAGGACCTAAACTCAGTAACGGATGCAAATATTTTGGTTCACCCTGTCTCTCCTTTTTCTTCTCTCACATCTCTTAATTCAACTTCTTTCAGTTCACATTTCCAAACCTATACATATCCCTGTCTTCAAACTACCTCATCATCACTCATATGGCATTTTCACTTTATGTGCATTCTTTTTTTAATATTCCTGCAACTATTTGACATCCTTCCTAATAATACTTAGTACTATTCCTCCTTTACACAAGAAGAAACTACTAAAAGGTTAAGTAAGCATCATTAACAAAGCCACAAAACTTGAGCAGCTCTTAAGGTCAAGAAACAGTATACAATCCGGACTGAAATATCCTTCCTGAAAATTTTTTGTACAATATACCAAAGTTGTAGTTAGTTTATTACATCGCAACAAAAATTGTAAATTTTAAAAGACACTCTTGTAAACAATGTTCAGTTTATTTTTTTCACAACAAAAATGAACATTTGCTTAACTTATATATATAGAGAGAGATTATTTAAAGCACATAGTTTTGCCATGGATTTTTATTCTGGGATATATTTTGAGCTTCCAATGGAAATATAATATTTCATCTGAAAGTATTCAAGTCATTTCTTGTTAGATTCATAATTGGAAAGAGATTTGTGTTTTATCTTGGTTCTTATAACATGATGTTCCAGAGAAGAAAATCTCAGTATGCTCTAATCGTATAAGATTATTGTATGTTACTGAGTGTGGAAAAATACCTTAAAAACATATGGGAAACACATGTACTTTTATAATAAAGTGGAAAATCATTAATCATATTAGATGTCATTTCTTTAGAAACAGCTGTCTCTGGCTCTCCAGGTAGCTCAAGTTTCTCAGAGACTGCACAATTTTCTATTCACATTTCTTTAGAATAATTATCCAACTTTCATCTTCCATCTATGTCCATTTCAAAAACTAATTTGCAATGATCAAGTTTTGTGCTCAGAAAGCTCACAACTGATTAATTAGTGAAAGGAAAATAAATGCTTTTCACGTTGGATGAGATTTTGTTTTTAGTCTTCTTGCTTAGAAGTATAAAACCAGACTCCCTCAAAAAATGTTCTTGATTGTAACTAAATACTAAAGTTTTGAATGTTCAGCATTACATTTTCTAGAAAATGAAGTTGAGATGGACCATCAATACACATTTTTCTCATCAGTTCTGCACTCTGATTGCCAAATCAAAAAAAGGCATTTGTCAAAGGTATTTTCAAATAGCTGTAATATGATCATGATATGATAATTTTAATCACTGTTTTTTTTTCTTGTTATTTTGTTTTTTTGGCCAGTCCTGGGGCCTGAGCACTGTCCCTGGCTTCTTTTTGCTTAAGGCTAGCACTCTGCCACTTGAGTCACAGCGTCACTTCTGGCCGTTTTCTGTATATGTGATGCTGGGGAATCGAACCCAGGGCCTCATGTATACGAGGTGAGCACTCTTGCCACTAGGCCATATCCCCAGCCCTTAATCACTGTTTTTAATAGAGCTTTGTAAAAAAAAATTGTAATGCCATGTTTGGTAGGTTCCATAATTTTTCTAGTCAACTTTGTTTATTAAAATTCAGACCATTATGAAATTTCAAATTCAAACTCCATCTAAAGCACATCAGCCAAAGCATGAGGACAAACCTTGGAGGCTATAAGCAAAGGCCAGGAATCCATTGGGGGCCAGTGGAGGGCAGTCTGAATGTCTGTGCTGTTCTTCCTTTGCACACGTTCTCTTTAATCCCTCGCCCCTTCATGTGTTTTCACTGGGAATAAGAGTTCATTTAACTGGTTTATCTAATACACTTTTGTATTCTTAAACTATCTGTTTGTCTTCTTACACTATCTGTTTACACTATCTTGTACACTGTGCAATGTACAAGTCAGCAAGCTAAACCCTTACTTTCTTGTGGGAGCTGTACGAGTACTAGGAGATTTCATGAGTTCCTTTTTAGAATGGATCTCTGCTAAGACGGACAAAGCTCCAAGAAAACCACATTCTCTAACCCCAAACCCTTCCCTAGAGGTCCATCTTCTACCCCTTCTTTTTAGGAATACTTTGCTCAGCCATAAGATCTGTGGGATGGGCAAGCAGGCCCACCTATTTTAGAATAGTTAGCTGATTTCATTTTTTGCCCCACCAGATGAAGTGTTGAGTCCCTCCACGCTACTAATAAGTTATGATTATGTTTTCCTTTGTTGAAATGGGCCAAGAGGGAAGCTAGCATGTTTACTGCTTACACACTATACCTGGTATTTTTTCCTCCATGTAGGAAACTTCAATCTTTGTGAGTAGGCCTTCTGGAGTCCCTTTTGTTCCTAATTTGGTGTGAGAAAAGAAAACCCCATTCTTTGTGGAAGAAAGGGATAATGGACACTTCTAACACAGTGAGTACATCCATGCTAATTCACATTCCTGACTGTATATATGGTTATTTCTTGCTAAAGGCGGTGAGGAAGTTACGGATGCAGAAGGTTTGGTTCTGATACTTACTATTTCCAAGGAAAGTGGTACTAATTCTCTATTTGGAAAGTTCTTTTCCCTGAATTTAAAAATAAAATAACATGCTGGGGATATGGCCTAGTGGCAAGAGTGCCTGCCTCATATACATGAGGCCCTGGGTTCAATTCCCCAGCACCACATATACAGAAAATGGCCAGAAGTGGCACTGTGGCTCAAGTGGCAGAGTGCTGGCCTTGAGCAAAAAGAAGCCAGGGACAGTGCTCAGGCCCAGAGCCCAAGCCCCAGGACTGGCCAAAAAAAATAAAATAAAATAACATTTATTGTCAGAAAATATAGAAAGACAAAATTATTGTGTTTAGAGTACCAAGAAATAAAGAAGTCGACTGTATCCCCCCTATTCAGTATTGGAAAGATAAGTAACTCAAAGAATAAAGTGAGACCCTCATCAGGGAAGAGAGGTAGGGAAGTCCTCAGAGATCCATAGCAAGAGAAGAGGAAAATCGTACTTCAAACCCTAAGATCAAATAGCTGCCAACAAAGATTATTGTACCGAACAAAGTTTTCTTTTAAATTGAATGAGAAACAAGGATCTTTCAAGATAAGAAAGAACTATTTTAAAAAAATCATGACTACTAGCTCATCTTTGTGGAAGACCTCCAGGAATCTTACAAGAGACAAAGATAAATGATACACAATAAAAGAGACCTCATGAAAGAATAATATTTAAAGCAAGGCTCACTCAGTCAGCAAATTCCTAAGATAAGGGAAAAAGAGAAGAGCAAAGAGTACTTGATTCAGTCATGGAGGAAAGAGATTACAGAAATCAGTAAACTCATCTAAATAATAGTAATAAGCGTAAATGATCTTAATTCTCCCTTTAAAAGAGGCAAACTGTCCTATAACATTGTTAAAAGATCCAATTGCTTTTTTTCAGCAAGAAATACCCTTTATTAGCAAAGATGCACATAGACTAAAATTGAAAGGACAGAAAATAATATTCCCAGTGAATGGAAATATGAAACAAACAAGGGTATCTATAATTATATCTGATAACTAACCCTCAAGCCAAAATGAGGCAGAAGAGATAAAAATTGCATATTTTTTAAAAAAGAACAATCCAAGAAGTACATATATTTATTATAAATGTAAATGCATTGAAGTTTAATATACATCACTTCATAAAATGAACTATTGAGCATAAAGTTAGAGAAGCTTAGATACAATAGTACTAGGTGTTTTCAATACCTCACTACCATTATGATATATATCATCCAGAAAAAAAGCATAAAAATATTAGGCTTGAACTAAATATATATTTAATAAACATAACAGAAACTACAAACTATCAATAAATTTCACAGACCACATAATCTAATCAGAAGCCTAGAGAACTTTCTCCAAAATAGTTCTAATTTTAAGACATAAAGCAAACCTTAACAAACAAAATAATTGAAATGTTTCTTTATTTTATCCAATTAAAATGGAATTGAAATCATTAGCAAAATTTTAACCATAGAAACTATGAAAATACATGGATATTAAACTATTAATTTATTTCTAAATCTAAAAATTCCTGTAATCAAATGAAAATTAAAGAAAAACCTACCAGAATCTATTGGGTATAGAAAAATGATTTACAAGATAGAGAAAAAAATTTGAACTGCAAAGAGACAGATGTTGGCAAAGATGTGAAAAACTTGGAGCCTTTATACACTACTCATATAGATAAGACAAGTGTTGGAAGTAGTACCCCAAAACTTAAGTTTTGACAGAAAGAAAGAAAGAAAGAAAGAAAGAAAGAAAGAAAGAAAGAAAGAAAGAAAGAAAGAAAGAAGAAGAAAGAAAGGAAGGAAGGAAGGAAGGAAGGAAGGAAGGAAGGAAGGAAGGAAGGAAGGAAGGAAGGAAAAGAGAGAGAGAAAGAGAGAGAAAGGAAGGAAAGAAGGAAGGAAGGAAGGAAGGAAGGAAGGAAGGAAGGAAGGAAGGAAGGAAGGAAGGAAGGAAGGAAGGAAGGAAAGATTTTTCTGTCTGAAATAAACTATAGCTCCATTTAACAAAAATAAGACCAGAAATATCTGAACAGTAAATCAATCTAGAAGTCAGTCAGGTCCTCTCTGATACCAAAAAGTTCAGTTTATACATAAAGGATGAGGTATTATTTAATCTGACTTACCTGGTTTCACTTTTTGTTTTTTATCCAGTGTATAATCCTAGTAAATTAGTTATTATCACCATGTCATTTACATTTAATGTATCTTTACATACATTTGCTATCAATTATCAATTTATGCTCTAATCTAATTTTTTCTTGCAAACTATAAATTCTTACACACATTTTACTGCATTTAAGACTATTCTTTGCTCAGTTCAACTCCTGATATTTATATTTTATTAAATGGGCCACACATTTTCAGAAATACCTCTGTCTGTATTATGAAATGCTTCTTGACATCTTTTTTTAATGAAATGACAGCATATGTTTTCAATTTCTATAAGTTTTTGGAATTGTGGGAGTATCCAAACTGCTCCATTCAAAGACAACTGGATTAAATATACATATGGTAGAATCACAACCTAGAATCCTATAATATAACATAAGAGCAGAATTGGTAGCAATTCTGTCATTATAGAAGTCTTCTGCTCCAATATTTCAAAAACTTGATAATCCAAGGCCAGGAAGAAATTATAAGAACTAAAGTAAACAATATGCTTCATAGCCATTACAGGCTGCCAATAGATTAGAACTCTTCATCCTAGCAAGAAAATGACTTTAGAAAGCTCTCTACATTTTATGACTCACAGAAGTTCCCTAAAGATTCCTTTTCCCATTCTGCAATATTTGAAAAGAGACGTGCAGTTCTTGTCAACTGTTGTTCTTAAACAACTTGTCCAAAAGATCTGTTTAAAAACATGTGTTGGGAAGATGATATGTTTGGATATTTTGATTATTTTAATCAAAATTTCAGACCTTTAAAATTTTGTCTAACTCTTAACTGAACACTTGTTATAAGAGCAGCTTAAGAATCTGTCATGTATATTTTATATGTAAAATGTATCATATATGTTATATAATATATAGAGATATTACAAGTTTAGCAACTTTCTCATTTGAAAACTCCCAAATCAGGGAGTGTATATTCCTGGCATAGTCCTTTACCTTTTGTTTATCTTAACAAGCTGCCAATGAGGCCCAGGCTCTGCTCAATATTTCTGGCTCTAAACTTGGCCACCCAGTTCAGTATCTCACCTTGGCTTTTCTTTTGACCAGCACTGCCAAGTCACCTCCCATCCCACAAGGATTTGATTCCTGGATAATCTCCACTTACATCTAACCCCAGCTCTCTAGTGCCAAGTATTGAATAATATTTCTGAGCTATATTTTCCCATACTATTCATCTAGCTTAATCTATTCTACTTTCCAGTTTGCAAATTTCACTTCCAAAGTTTCTTCTCTATTCTGAGTTAACTCCCTTATTCTATATATGATCATTTTGTTTGCTTGAGAATTATACAGATAGGGGCATGAGAGAAATCATAATGTTATGAAATATGTTATCTAAGAAAATGTAATGAAGGAAGCTTGATCCCTTTCCTGACTTCCTGAGTGACTCATGGCTACCCTCCTCTCTCTGTTTATCCTCCATATTTCTCATTTTTGCCAGTCCCTTCACATAGGCTATTTTTGCTGAGACAACCTCAGTAGAATTTGGAATTTATAGCTCTTTACAGAGATCCTAAAAACATGTTTAAAAAAGAGCTAAAAGTGTTTCGCCTGTGTCTTAGAGGAATTTCAGACTGCTGACATAGAGGTCAGTTATATATATATATATATATATATATATATATATATATATATTTTTTTTTTTTTTTTGGCCAGTCCTGGGGCTTAGACTCAGGGCCTGAGCACTGTCTCTGGCTTCTTCTTGCTCAAGGCTAGCACTCTACCACTTGAGCCACAGCGCCACTTCTAGCCATTTTCTGTACATGTGGTGCTGGGGAATCGAACCCAGGGCCTCATGTATACGAGGCAAGCACTCTTGCCACTAGGCCATATCCCCAGCCCGAGGTCAGTTATATTTGTTTCACCTTGAAAAGTAAACTCAAATGATTTTGTAACAAAGCTGTCTTGTTCTCCTCAAATATTCAACCCAGTTCTACCCTTCATTCAATGTTAGGAAAATCACTATTAACCCTCATCTGACCACTTATTTCTTCTCCCATTTGGCTTGTTCTCCCATTATGTTTTTAATATAAGATGAGAATTGCAAAACCACTTTGGAAATAAGAGTATAAGGGTATTTTTAAGGTGTCACCTATAGAAGAACTTTAAATTGTGGGTGTGATTTATAGTTATTATTACATATTGATTGTATAACATCAGAAGTTTCATTGTGATTTTTCCTTTAGGCCTATGATACACTCTGATCATATTCACTCCGATATTTATTCTTTCTTATCCCTCATCTACTTTTAAAATCTAACCATTTTAGAGTTTCTTTGTGACTTTTTATGCTTCATCATGCCTTTTTATATGTGTCCAATGCACTTCAATTATATTCCCCCTTTACTCTCCTTTCTCACACTTATCAGTGTTCCCCAATAGTCCCACTCTTAAGTGTATGTCCATAGTGATTTTAATAAATATAATTCCTACTTTTGATAGCAAATTTTTTGTAAGATCCAATACCAGAATATTATATTGCATATATTCTACCACTGACCCTTAGATTGGGAAGATCAAAGCAATAATCAGGTAAAATTTAACATGCAAACCAGGCACTGGTGGCTCACACCTATAATTCTAGCTATTTAGGAGGCTAGTTTTTGAGGACCATGCTTTAAATCCAGCCCAGGTAGGAAAGTCCATGAGACACTTATCTCCAATTAACCACCAAAAAGCCAGAAGTGGATCTGTGGCTCAAATGGTAGAGTGCTAGCTTTGAGAAGAAGAAGAAGAAAAAAAAAAAAAAAGAACTCAGGGACAATTCCCAGGCTCTAAAGTTCAAACCTCAGGATCATCATTTTCAAAACACTTAACATGCTTTGAAGACCAATGCAATTATTAAATAATAGATTATATTCATTTTCAGGATTTTAACCTCAGTCCTTAGAGGAAGGTAAGAACACTAGGCAACCAACTGTATTCCTCCCTCAGCAAGACACTTTAGGTCCCCAGATTTCAGTGGGCCTGAAGGAACTCTTAAGATTCCATGAGTTGTAAATGAGGTAGTTCACAGAGCTGTATTCAAGGAGGATAAATTTCCACGACAGACTTTTATCTTCCCAGTTTCCTTTCATGGTGGTCTAGTTTAAGATAAAAACCAAGAAGCTGCAAACCTGTTAAGGCTTGGGGTAGGATATCCCAAAATATCTCTCCTCCTACTTGACATTGGTTAAAAGCAAGTAAAAAATACAGCTAATTTTCAAAAGGACAAGAAGTATACTATCTTGAGTTATAAGAAGCAGTGAGTACAATGAATACATAAGAGCAAGTATAGGCTCACAATGTATGGATGGTCTACATAATTTAAAGACTACCAAAAAATCTGGTAATGGAAAAATGTAAAATGACCAAAACCAAGTATGATAACTGTGATATGAATATAAAAGTTGGTGTGAACAATGGAAAGTAGCTTCAAGCAGGAAATTTCTCCACCAAGATTTGAACTAAGACAGTTGCAAAACCAAGATAGTTAAAGTGAATCCTAGAGGGTTGATATTGATCAAGATACATTGTATTTAAAAACTACTTTGTTAAATGGCAACATCTTTGTACAAATACTTAAAGAAAAACAAAAGTTTAAAAAATAAAATAAAGTGTGTCATTTGATAATAAGCAGTAAAAAATAAGATCTTAGAAGTTTAGGGCTGGTAATGTGCCTTAGTGGTAGAGTGCTTGTCTAGCTAGCATTAATGAAGCACTAGGCTTGATTCCTCAGTACCATGTAAACAGAGAAAACCAGAAGTGGCACTGTGACTCAAGTGGTAGAGTGCTAGCCTTAAGTACAAAGAAGCTCAGTGACTGTGCCAGGCCCTGAGTTCAAGCCCCAGGAATAGCAAAAAGAGAAAAAGAAAGGGAGAAAGAAGAAAGGAAGGAAGGAAGAAGGAAGGAAGGAAGGAAGAAAGGAAGGAAGGAAGGAATGAAGGAAGGAAGGAAGGAAGGAAGGAAGGAAGGAAGGAAGGAAGGAAGGAAGGAAGGGAGGGAGGAAGGGAGAGAGAGAGAAAAGGAGAAAGAGAGAGAGAAGAAAAGAGTTTGGCCTTAACTATGTAAAAAAAAAGTAGACAAGAAGTCAAATTGGGGGAAGAATGTAAGACACAATATCAGAAGCATAAGTACATTGGTTATGAGTTCGATAAGGTATATACTGATAGAAGGCCTTTCCAGGGAGCAGCTATACATCAAGATGTGGAATTCATGTAAGAGGTCTAGGCACAATTTATGGATTTGGGAGTTCTTAGAACAAAAATAGTGTCAAAAGTCCAGAAGATGGCTCAAGTGGTAAAGTGATATGTTCAAGTGATAAAGTAGATATTCTGAGAAGGACATAATCCAGCAACAAAGCGCTGATATTTGAGATGCTTTATAAAAGATGTGGGTAATATCAGTGAAAGGATCTATTGGAGAAATATCTCAGAAGAAAAAATTTTCAGGGAAGTAGATAGACCAACAGTATCAATTACAAGTTAAAATCAAAAACATATTTACTAGATTTTCCAAAATTAAAGCTTGTTCCAATAGAAAAGAGGCAGAAATTGGGTTTGGATGAGATCAATTAAAATGTTGGAAAAATAGAGAAATTATAGTCCAATTTATTCAAGTATAGCTGTGAGAGATATAAGACTTTCACAAATGATGGAAGGATACTGATCCTTCTACTCAATAATTACATATTGCTAGGTATTAGTTGACTGTGAATGAGTGAGCAAATACTAGGTATAAAGAAATGGTCAGTACTGGGTAGAAGTTTGTGTGTGTGTGTGTGTGTGTGTGTGTGTGTGTGTGTGTGCGCGCCCCAATTTGCTCAAAAAAGCAAATGCTGCTGGTAGAACACAGCCCTACCTTGTGCAAGACCCTAAATACAATCCCCACAAAGAAAATGAATAAGAAAAATAATAATAGAATAATAATAGGAAAATGGTCATTCTAAAAACTGATATGTGCCCTTATTATCAAAGTCAGAAGCCATCATGAAAAGCCCCTTGAAACCATGCTGCTTAAAATACAAATCCTGCTGCGCTCAAGCTCCAAGCAAACAATGAGCAAGAAGCACCTCAAAGTTAAGACAGACCAACAGTGACCTCTGCTGCCAGGGACTTACTGTTAAAGGGCCAGACTCAGCATTTGCAAGTTAAGATTCCTGCCAAACCACTGGGCTTGTGTTGTGATGAGTCAGCACTGCTGGAACTCCTGTTTGTCATCTGTGCTATTAGAAGATTTTCCAAGATGAACACAGAACTTGGAAAATGAGAGAATGTTTGAAAATGTAACTAAAACTAACAAAAAACAGTCAGGGTGGAGGCAGCAGTGATGAGAAAAAGATTTCACATTATCTTTTCTTATCCTGTTTTTCCTCTGGCTAAATCCAAATTAATCTTGTAGTTCTTACAACCAAGAATATGTTTGCAGTAAAAAAGATTTAACCATTACAAACCTCTCCAGATTCAAACTCAAAATTTACAATGTAATATACACACCAGAAAATCATTCCAGCAATCAAAGGAGGGTATTTAGGAAAGTTCTGGAGTAACCTTTGCTTAGGAAACCACTTCCTAATTATTTAATCGTTTGCCTTGATTCTACCTCCTTCAACATCTGTTGGCCCTCTGGCATTTCCTTTTTCTTCTCTGAAAGCCAGCAGCACATAAGGTTTGAATCAAACACCAAGACATATTAACACACACACACACACACACACATACACACACACACGCACGCACTCACGCACATAATTGATGGAATATAGTGGTTAGCATGATGCATTTCTACAAACCAACAAATACCAAATCAGGAAAATAATGAGTTAGTTTATTGGCCTTAAAAACTGACCAGCCATGGTGATTCTTACTCCAGTTATTATGAAAGAAGTTGAAAAAGGAAGACATGTTGTAGTTAAAGGACAATTCATGAATTTTGTCCTATAGCACAGGGCATATAAATGTGTCATTTTGAGGAAATGACACAACCTCTCAACCTCAGTTTTCTGTAATGAAAGTTCCCTGTAATGAAAGGATCAGGCATGTGTGTGATGGGCAATTAGTTGAGATTATTTTCCTTCTGAGATTAACTGATAATGGAAATACATGAGTTAATTATAAAGTTGCATCACACTCAATGGGACCACATACCTACTAATTAGCAGGATCTAGTTTAGGCAAGGTCCATGGAGTGGCAGCGTGCCCACTACATCTATACTACACTCAGGCAGGCAAGAAGGTTTCTCACTTTAGTTAGCTGTCAATTTGTTACCAGCTGTCAGTTTCAGTACCTACCATGCATCCCTTGCTTTCGGCCTTCATAATATTTTAATGGCATGGAAACCATACCTCAGAAACAAAAAAAAAAGTAGCTTTCTCAAAGCTATACAGTATAACCAGACTCAATTAATAACAAAATAGCACCCAACTATTATAAATTAAATGTTCTGTTTTGAATAATCAGAGCCCTCTGAAATGGTCTACATAAATGATTGAATTACATATTGATGCTTTCAGCAACACATGACTGTCTTTAAAAAATTTACCACAAATATCATTAATAAAGCTTTAAGAAAAACAGATAAAATTTGGGCACTGGTAGCACATGCCTATAATTCTAGCTACTCAAGAGGCTGAGATCTGAGGATCTGTGGTTTGAAGCCAGTGAGCAGTAAAGTCCATGAGACTACTATTAACCATTATAAAGCTGAAGTATATCTGTGGCTCAACTGGTAGAGTCCTAACCTTAAGCAAAAAAAAAGGGCACACAGTCAAAACTCAAGCCCTGGGTTCAAGCCCAAGGACCAGCACAAGAGAGAGAAGAGGAGAGGAGAGGAGAGGAGAGGAGAGGAGAGGAGAGGAGAGGAGAGGAGAGGAGAGGAGAGGAGGGGAGGGGAAGGGAGGGGAGGAGAGGGGGGAGGGGAGGGGGGAGGGGAGGGGAGGGGAGGGGGGAGGGGAGGGGGGAGGGGAGGGGAGGAGAGGAGAGGAGAGGAGAGGAGAGGAGAGGAGAGAAAAGAGCTGATAAGAAGATAGATGGGGGGGAGGAAAGGGGATAGGAAATGCCCATATCAAAAATTCACTGTTATTATTATAGCCAAATTGGGTTTCATAACAAGATACTTTATTCTCTTAAAGCCAGCTAACCCATTACATGCATGTTGTAAAGACATTCTTCATTTACCATGAATAGATACTTGAAGGACAGTATTGGTAAAATTGCCTAACTTTAAGGAATAAATATCTGGTTGCAGACTGTCATAAAAACAATATACAGAGGCAAGCAAGTCTATTGCATTGTTTTTGATACAATTATATTTATGTGCAAGTGAAACACATGTTTTTTCTCATGGAATTGGTAAAGATCAGAAAGACAGATGTACAAAAATGAATTGAAAGTCAGTCTTTCATAAACGAGAACAGTTTATATATTATATACAAATATAGTAAAACAGTTACATTTTTAAGTTAAAATGGCAAAAAATGGTATTAAAAATGAAATCAGTTTCATTCTCATATCGTGTAACTCTAAACTAAGTAGGGTCAATAACATGTACAGTACTAGTTTTCAATGAAAAGCAAAACATTAAACCAGTTTTTATCCCTGATCCAGTATCATTTCAAAGGCAAAGCCCATGCTCCTATCACACACTAGGAAAGTCAACACAAGAAATCCCTGCCCAGGGTGTTATTCCACATGCCCTCTGCAACTAATTCTGTTTGTGGAGAGAACTGAGCCATGGTCAGGGGTCATATTCAGCCAGCCAAGAGAATGTTTCCAGGGTGTAATTGTTCTGGGCATCACAGCACTTTACAGCATGCTCCCATTGCCTTTTGATACTCTGTGGCCAGGAGTCGGCTGAGAAAATATTATTCACCAGAATTAGACCAGACTAGTCAACCGCCTGGGTATTATATCTCCATGTCAGCTCAAGCCTTGTCTGCAACTGAATTTACCAGATGTTTCTAATTTCTCTACCTTCTGAACTATACGTTTTTTTCCTAGTATTGAAAATATTAAACAAAGGACTCTCTGTGACATCTCAGGAAACCTACTAAATTAAAATCTGGCCTAATATCATAATAAGAGTCCTGGCTCTCTGTGAGTGAGAGTGCTGCCTCGCTGCCTTGCTGCTCATTACCTATCATATTCTTGTAATGGAGTTTTAATAGTCAGACTCTCACTCTATGGTGATTCCCATTTGGCTAACAAATAGAAACCCACTAAATTCTGGAGTTACATATATATTCTATGATGGCACATTCACTAAAATAAGCACTATTTCACATAAAGTCATTATAGACTATGAAATTCTTAAGCTTATAAACCGGTCATTTTATTCTAGTCAGCAATCTAAAGACTTTCCACATCCTCTCAGAAAATATATACAAGGATACTTTTACTTTGGGGGTTATTAAAATTTGGATCTGCTGGGAATATGGCCTAGTGGCAAGAGTGCTTGCCTCCTATGTATGAACCCTTGGGTTCGATTCCTCAGCACCACATATACAATATAGAAAACGACCAGAAGTGGCGCTGTAGCTCAAGTGGCAGAGCGCTAGCCTTGAGAAAAAAAAAAAAAAAGAAGCAGCAGCTAGGGACAGTGCTCAGGCCCTGAGTCCAAGGCCCAGGACCGGAAAACAAAAACAAAAACAAAAAAAACCTTAAAATCTGGATCTTAAAACAATCAAAGTCTGTATTAGTTGGAGACTAGTAAGATTCTTTATGTTATGCACTCAAAATGGATAATAGACAGGCTTAAAATAATTAGGAAGATATATATATATATATATAGCTCCTTTTATATCCTTCTACTAAGAATTTGTCTCAGGTATAAATGTAAAAGCATGAGGAAGAAAGGAATGAAGAAAAAAAAAAGAAAGGAAGGAAGACAGGGAGAAAGGAAGGAAGGAAGGAAGGAAGGAAGGAAGGAAGGAAGGAAGGAAGGAAGGGAGGGAGGGAGGGAAGGAAGGAGAGAAAGGGGGAAGGGAAAAGTGAAGGGGAAGAGAAAGAGAAAAAGTGAATGTGAGAGTTGTGGCTGGATATTTAGGAAGAATTGCTTTGCAGTTAGTAAGTAGTGTATTAAACAGTAAAGAGAGACATGAGTATTTTTAACTTCCTGAAAGGGCTCTAGAGATGCTACAAAAAAAGTAGCTCTATAGGCTTACAGCTTGTGGGTAAATAGTCAACTTCAAATACAGATTTCCATGCTCCAAGAACAGTATTGCAGCTGCCATTTAAACATATTTATAGTTGTATTATGACAGATTTTTGGCAGTGGCCTTCATATGAGACCTTACTTGAACACTCTTAGCTTTCTTATCTCTAATTCTTACTTTGACAAACCTCACACTGATCTAGAGAATTAGGTAGAATAGTCTAAAAGAGTCAAGTTAAGTTTTTTAGCCTGCTTTACAGACTTATAGTACTTCAGTTGGTAAATAAAAGTCATTTTCATTTTTATAAATGCAAAATTGTGACTGACACAATAGTGACATGCACTTTTTATCCCATGTTTGCACAAAACATTTATTTTACTATAATAGATTGATTTATTAAATTGTAAATTCCTGTTTGGAAAGTGCTCTGGTCGTGCATTTTCTTTTGTCATATATTCACTTTTTAAATGGAAAACGAATGTTATCAGGAAGTAAAGCATTCTTAACAAAGAATAAATAGAAGTTCCTAATTGAATTCAGTTCATCCCCAACAGTTAGTACAAGACATACCAACCTAAGCCTCCAAAAACTAGTGAGGGGAGAAGACTTGTAAATAAGTAATTTTGATATATTAAACTATAAAAAAACATTTACCATGCCTCTATATAATCTTTCATTGACTAAAGCAGAAACCATATCTTCTGCTAACTTGAAAATTAAGTGTTCAAATTGTTGAATTTATTTTCTCCTGGTTCCCAGTGTTTGCTCTCTTTTCCAAAAGAACTAATCTTCCATTATTCCTCTCATGCACACTGTACTCATTTCTGCCACATGATTTTAGTTCATACTGCTATTCTCACTTTGAACATTCATTACCAATGTTTTCTCTTAAGTAAAAGCAACCAAATCGCTCTCTTTTTCTGACAGATATTTCTCCATAGAGCACACATTACTCAATTTAGTATTTTCTTGTTCGTTATACCTTATTAGAATTGTACCTTACTTACTTTACCAGTTTTCTTTTTGTCATTTTTTTTTATTCTTTGGACTCTCCAGTAGATATAAATGCCTTGAACACAAGATACGTATGTTCTCCTATCTCCTTCTTTATACCCATACAGATCCTGACATGTAACAGCCACTTTATTTATCCTTGTGGGATGGGATAACCATGTAAATTACTTACAGTATGGCCTCTCCAACACTATCTACTCCCTGGCCCGAACATTCACACATAATTTTTCCTCCCTGACATTTCTTCTCAAACAAAGGAGGAGTGATAGATTTTATACATAGCACACAGAACTGGGCTCAGCTGGCAGGAAAAAAAATGAAGAATAGAACCAATGGTAAGCTCCTCAATTTCAAAATAAAAATGTAAAGCCCAGGGCTGGGAATATGGCCTAGTGGCAAGAGTGCTTGCCTCCTACACAGGAAGCTCTCGGGTGGATTCTCCAGCACCACATATATGGAAAACGGCCAGAAGGGGCGCTGTGGCTCAGGTGGCAGAGTGCTAGCCTTGAGCGGGAAGAAGCCAGGGATGGTGCTCAGGCCCTGAGTCCAAGGCCCAGGACTGGCCAAAAAAAAAAAAAAAGTAAAGCCTGAAACATAAACAACAAAAAAGCATGTAACATGGAGTAATGTGTGTGTGTGTGTGTGTGTGTGTGTGTGTGTGTGTCTTCAACAAAATAAAGGTGACAAAGGAAGATGTTAGCTTTTGCATTTAAGAAAAACCTTTTACAATCTCAAAGCTAAAGGGAGAAAGAATTCAAGAGAATATTAGAACTTGATGTTTATGTGAGCTCCCAGGAGAAACTCAACCAGGCCCTACTCACACATAGCTCCAAGTAGGAATAAAGAAAAAGATCTAGTGTTTTGGCAGCTGGGAGCTTGTTCTTTATTTTCCATAGCTTGGAAAGGATCAAGCGGCCAGCTTGAAAACAGCAGTGACATAGACAGATAAGAACCTGTGAGCAATGAAAGCATGGAGTTTTGGTGTTTTTTTTTAAATTATTTATTTGTCAATGTGATGCACAGAGGGGTTACACTTTCATACATAAGGCAGTGGGTACATTGCTTGTATAACTTGTTACCTCTTCCCTCATTCCCCCCTTTCCCCTCCCCCTTTCCCTCTCCCCACTACCCCCATAAGTTGTTCATTTGGTTTACACCAAATGGTTTTGTAAGTATTGCTTTTGGAGTCGTTTGTCCTTTTATCCTTTGTCTTTCGATTTTGAGATTTCCGATTTTGAGATTTCCCTTCCCTAGTCCTACCTAATACAAGTATATACAGTGTCCAGGATACTCGGATGAGATACAGTGATAGCGCGGGTACAACCACAGGAAGTGGGTACAAGAGGAACAACAAAAAAAGCTACAGTTTCACATGGCATTTTGAAAATGATTACAGCAGTGACATAAATTCCGTTTCCATAACATGGAGTTCATTTCACTTAGCATCTTATGTGTTCACAAGGGCATAGCTATTGGGCTCTTGTGATCTTCTGCTATGACTAGCCTAAACCTGTACTAATTATTCCCTATGAGGGAAACCATAGAGTCCATGTTTCTTTGGGTTTGACTCACTTCACTTAGTATAATTTTTTCCAAGTCCTTCCATTTCCTTATGAATGGAGCAATGTCATTTTTTCTGTTAGAGGCATAAAATTCCTTTGTGTATATGTACCACATTTTCCTGATCGACTCATCTACTGAGGAGCATCTGAGTTGGTTCCATATTTTATCTACGGGAAAAAATGCTGCAATAAACATTGTTGTGCTGGTAGTTTTAGTATGGTCTTGTTTGTGATCCTTTGGGTAAATGCCCAAGAGTGGGGCTGCTGGGTCATAGGGGAGTTCTATGCTTAACCCTCTGAGGAATCTCCATACTGTTTACACTGTTTACTGGGAAGCATGGAGTTTTAAGCTAAATGTGTTAGCGAATTTTGTCTTCGCTTTTTTAAAAGATAAAGTACAGACAGAAAGAAAGAAATCCATTGACCATAATACTACAAAAATGAGCCACTTGAACTTCTGCTCAAAATAAAGTGGCAATGCAAAGTAAAATTAGAGTTTAAAAAAATTATATTTCCCATACAAACTTATTGATTAAATGACATTGTATTGATTACACTTACTGAGTGAGTAGCAATTCTTAGTAAATAAGTACATTGTAAAAAAAATCACTCATGTTTTACGCAGGATTAGAAACCTGAATACACAATATTTGAATATTCCTGATTTCAATACTAATAAAATTAGCAAAATAATCACATGAACCAAAAAACAAATCTCTTATTAGCCAGGTGAGAGTAGTTTATGCTTATGATCCTAGCTACTCAAGGAACTGAGAACTAAAGATCATCATTGGAAACCAGCCTGGGCATGCAAGTCCATCAAACTCTTATCTCCAATTAATGACCAAAAACCCTGAAGTAGAGCTGTGGCTCAAGTGGTAGAGGCTAGCCCCAGGCCTTTAGTTTAATCCTCATGACTGGTGCAAACACACACACACACACACAAACACACACACACACACACACACACAAAATACAGTGAAATACAATAATGACAGATTTTTTAATGACTATAAATGCAACCAACATCAGATAATGGAGAAGAAACATTATGATGACAAAACCTAAACATCATGATAAGATAAATACAAAAGAACACATTTTAAGTATTTACTATCTTACACAGTTACTATGTATAGAATATAGAAAATAAAGAGACAATTATTTTTAAACTATACAAACATTTTTCATCTTAGATTTTACAAAACTAGCCATTGAAATAATTGTTTCAGTCAGTACCAAGAATTCAACATAACTCTTAATGAAATAAGTCATTTCCTGTAATTCATAATTTCCTGATATTTCCAGCAGCATTTTGTCAACCAACCTCACTAAAACCATAATGATAGGAAAATATTGATTCTCTGTTTCCATCCTAAATTCTCTGAGTTAGTAATGGATACTTAGTTAAATAATTAATTGCTTGACATACTACAGAGTTCCACTTACATCTTTGCTTCCAGAATATTTTAAATTTTTGATTTATAATGGTTGGCAAGAATATTAATTTTATATATTTTCAGCTAACTGCCAAATGGAAACAATAACTATTTCATTTTTTTTCTAAGTAAACCTAGTTTCCACTTGCTAAGGAAATATTCAGTCACAAGTATTAAAAGTTAGTTAGAAAATAATCCTATTTTAAAATCAAGAATCGAAATTCATACCCTAAGAAACAAATAAGGAGGCTGGGTGAAATACAATTCTACTTCAGACATTTTTGAGCATATCTTCAGTTTCACTGTATAATGTAAACAGAAAAATTTAGACCACATTTTACATATGAATTTTACACCATTAAGATGGAAAACTAAAAAGAAAGTTGATCTAAATGTAAAACAGTGATCCTTAGAGGAAGATTTGGAAATGCTGTAGATTAAGAGAAGTTTGATTTGGTCAGCACATGCTATGTGCGCAAATGGGAATATCATATAAAATCCAACTGAAACGTGCAAATGACACATGGTAATTTAAAAATAAGTTCTCAGCTATAGTTTTTATTGAAATATGTATTCTTCAAGAGAATAGTCTTTGAAACAGGTAGAAACTATTTTATTTCCTCTAACAGTGACTTTTAAAGTGTACCCTGATGATTGTATAAAAGATCCACTTGATGGCAAAACCTCCCATGCTCCTGTATTTGGAAGACTAACATCATGAAAATGGCAATACTGCCAAAGGCTATGTACAAATTCAATGCAATACCCATAAATATCCCACACCATTCTTTAATGAAATAGAAGCAGCAATTTAAAAATTCACATGGAGCAATACAAGACCCTGAATAACAAAAACAATCCTTAGCAGGAAGAACAGTGCTGGAGGAATAATAATACCAAATTTCAAACTCTATACAAAGCTATAGTAATAAAAAGCAGCTTGGTACTGGCACAAGAACAGGCCCCAAAACCAATGGAATAGAACTGAAGACCCAGAAATGAATCTTCAGACCTATGACCACCTAATCTTTGAAAAGTGAGCCAAATAAATAGGATGGAAGAAAAACAGTCCCTTCAAAAAATGGTGCTGGCAAAATTGGTTACACACCTGTAAAAAACTAAACTTAGATCCTTATATATCACCCTGCACCAGAATCAAATATAAATAGATCAAAAACCTCTAGGTAAAAGCAGATACCCTGAAAACATTGCAGGAAGGAACAGCAGACACACTAGGGCTCCCTGACACATGTCAAAATTTTCTTAATAAAGACCCAGAAACACAACAAATAAAGGTTGGACAATTGGGATTTCATAAAACTGCAGAGACTCTGCATGGCAATGGACATAACCTGAAAGATAAATAGAAAGCCCACAGATTGGGAGAAGATCTTCACTGGCCATACAACAGACAATAGCCTCATATCTAAAATATGCTTAGAACTAAAAAAACTTAAGTTCCTGAACAACTCATGAGGGGGGGAGGGAAAGTGGGAGGGGGAGGGGGGAATGAGGGATGAGGTAACAAACAGTACAAGAAATGTATCCAATGCCTAATGTATGAAACTGTAACCTCAAAATAAAAATAAAATTAAAAAATTAAGTTGCCCCAAAACAATTCTTCAAGGAAAAACCTGCCCCATTAATAACTGGGCTAAGACTTAAAGAGAGACTTCTCTGAAGAGGAAGTAAGAGTGGCTAGTAGACACATGAAGAAGTGCCCAACATCTCTGGCCATAAAAGATATGTAAATCATAACAGCATTGAGATTCCACCTAACCCCAGTAAGAATGGCCACTATCAAGAAAACTAATAACAGCAGATGCTGGCGGGGATGTGGCCAAAAGGGAACACAACTATAGTAGTGGTAGGAATGTAAATTGTACAATGACTCTGGAAAGCAGAGGTTCCTCAAAAGGCTAAACTTAGAGGTCTCCTATGACCAACAACCCCACTTCTGGGGCGCCACCATGTTTATTGCAGCATTATTTACCATAGCTAAAATATGGAATCAACCCAGATGCCCCTCAGGAGATGAGTGGATCAAGAAAACATGGTAAATATACACAATGGAACTCTATGCTGCTATCAGAAAGAATTATGTTGCTCTATTCATAAGGACATGGAAAGACTTGGGGGGAAAAAATCACACCACGTGAAGTGAGCTAGACCCAAAGAAACATAGACTCTGTGGTTTCCCTCACTGATAATAATTAGTATATGCCTAAGATAGTCCTAGCAGATGATCACAATAGCTCAATAGCTATGTACACATGATTATATAAGATGGATGGTAAGCAAATGAACTCCAGGATATGGAAAAAAGTGGCTTATCATTGTTGTTATTTTT
The DNA here is from genome assembly GCF_023159225.1 of Perognathus longimembris pacificus. Classification (NCBI taxonomy): domain Eukaryota; kingdom Metazoa; phylum Chordata; class Mammalia; order Rodentia; family Heteromyidae; genus Perognathus; species Perognathus longimembris. The sequence continues at coordinate 38,284,218 of NC_063164.1, read as the reverse complement.
AGTGTACCATGTGAAACTATTTCTTTTTTCTTTTGTTTATCTTCCCTAAGGTTTAGCCCATTGTCAGTATAATTGATTTTGTTACCCTGGGTATCATATATGTTTGTCTGAATTTGGGAAGGGAAGGGGAACATCAATGTTGAGACAAAATGGTGAGCCAATGCAACAGTGATACTCACAAAACAGTATGTTGTAAACTAACTGTATAAGGAGGAGGAAAGATGTGAGAAAAATGAAGGAGGTAACAAGTTTGACAAGAAATGTATTCATACCTTACATATGTCATTGTAACCCCTCTGTATATCACTTTGACAATAAAATTAAATTTTTAAAAAGTCCCACTTGAGGGGGCTGGGGATATAGCCTAGTGGCAAGAGTGCCTGCCTCGGGTACACGAGGCCCTAGGTTCGATTCCCCAGCACCACATATACAGAAAACGGCCAGAAGCGGCGCTGTGGCTCAAGTGGCAGAGTGCTAGCCTTGAGCGGGAAGAAGCAAGGGACTACAGTGCTCAGGCCCTGAGTCCAAGGCCCAGGACTGGCCAAAAAAAAAAAAAAAAAAAAAGTCCCACTTGAGATAGGATGAAAATGCTATCTTTCTATCTTGTCTACTTGCTACTAGAAACAGTATCTAGGGCTAAGTCTTACCATAACCGGAGTCAAAAGTTTCTATCCCTGATGATAAAAAAGGAAAATGACAACAAATATATGGTAAAGGTGAATTAAGTGAACTGGTAGGAATCCAGGCACCATGCCTAGAAGTGATTCTTGACTAGAAGGGAAGCTGAACTTAAAGCTGAGTTAGGAAAGATTGCCAATAAGGAAGTAGTCTCTCTCTGACTTGAGATTTAATGATCTGACAAAGACTCTGAGACTAAATTCTAATGTTTGTGGAATGGTTCTTGGAACCTTGGCAAAAAAAAAAAAAAAAAAAAAAAAAAAAGATGATCATCTTCTATAGAATAAACTGAAAATTCTAGAACTGCCTTACCCCAGGGATGAGGAAAGGAAGTAAATGATTCTTCCAGAAAAGTGGCTATATTACAGTGAGTCTATGGTAAATGACTTGTGAACATATAGCTGATTCTCCCTGGAGAATCTAAGGAACAATTCACAAACTATGGTGATAAGAAATGCACTGAAAGAGGTATACAGGAAGCATTACAGAAAGCTGATTTTTATTATTTTGGTTATAAACCAGAAGTGAAATGGCTGGATTATATGATAATTCTACTTTCAAGCCCTACCAGAACTTCCTTGTAAATTTCCAGTACTGAATACAAGCCTTTTCCACCCTTATTTCCTCTCAGTATTTTTTACTTTCTTGGTGATAAGCATTCTCACAGGGATGAGATAGAATCACAATATAGTTTTGATTTGCATTTCTCTAAGGACCAAAAATGTTCAACATTTTTGTTTTCATATACTTATTGGATACTTCTTCATTTGAACAGTCTGTTACTTCCTTGGCCAATTTATTTATTGGCTTATTTGCTTGTTTAAATTTGAATTCTTTAGTCCTTTACATATAAGATATCAATACTCTATCACAAAATGTAGTAAGTATTTTCACTCATTATGCACACTGTCTTCCCACTCTATTTCCTTTGCTATGTAGATTTTTAAGTTGATACAATTTCATTTGTCAATTTTTGCTGTTTTCCTAAAGCTTTTGATAAATTTGAGTTTTATACAAAGGAGATTGATAGAGATCAAGTTTGTGTCTTCTGCATATAGTATAGTTTCCTAAGCAGCACTTGTGAAAGACATAATTACTCTCTCTGTTTTTGGTGCCTTTGTTAAGAATCAAATAGTACCCACTTAAGCTAATTTCTAGGTCTGGACTAGCATTGACCTATTTGTCTCCCTCCACCGTGCTATTTTAGTTTGTTCAGATGTTATGATAACCAGTATTGTTCTTCTCCTAAGGATAGCTCTGGCTATTTAAATTTTTACACTTTCAAATGAATTCTGGAATTAGCTTTTAGATTTATGTGAGGATTGTCACTAGAATTTTGGTATATGTATGTATGTATATATATATATATATGTTTCCTAGAAACCAATTAATTTTTCATAGAAAATTTAAGTTCTATATTACCTCATTCCGCCCCCCCACAAGGACAACATTTTGTGTTCAAGTTCAGCAATGAATATACAACTCTTTTAATTTTCATATTAGGCTTTGGGGTCCCAAGCAAATAAGTTGTTACAGTTCCTGCTCATTTGTTATTAAAAAAATTCCTTTCTTTTCAACAAATATTTGTATTCATTTTATAGACCACTGAATAAGAGTTAGGAAAGTAGGTAACAAATCTCTTGTCTGCTATCCAAATATTCTTCAGCCAGAAGCAGAAAGAGATATGTAAAGGAATATGTGCATTTCCTAAGGATATGAACTCACAAAGGAAGGGGATATCGGTGTTTTCTACTTTTCAAAATAAGCATACCTTCTTCTATTCAACTTGGTATATCTCTTTTGTAAGCCCCCACTGGGTAAAATATCTTCATAATTTTCTCTTTGTCGGGCTTTCCATACAATGCTGTAAGTAATCAGACTTTGCATAATAGTCCCTATAACTGACAATATAGGAATGACTGGGAGGAAATGTAGCAAGGACATCTGGATCTCAGAATCATATGAAACTAAATTCAACATGAAACAAATCCTAAGAGAGCACAAAAAATGCAGTTAGTAGAAAGAAGGGAGAGAATGACCAAGAAAAAAAATGGGAAGAAGTGAATAAATTCTACAAATCTTTAATCCTGTAAACCAAAACATCTATAATCCAGGAAATGCTTTTAATCTCCCATGTAACTAAGGTCATGATGTTACCTGCAGATACCAATTTTGAACTGTTCAGCTTTCTTTTTATAGTTTAGTCTTTTTCTCATTCATGAACTCTGTTATTTATATCCAGAATATAGAGAGAGCTTAAAAACAATACCTTTAATGACTCAATTAATAAATGAGCTAATGAGCTAAATAGAGACTTCTCAGAAGAAGTAAAAATGGCCAACAAACATATAAAAATGTTCAACACCTCTGAACATAAAAGAAATGAAAATCAAAACAACACTGAGATTCCACATGAAGGATATGGCCAGAAAGGAACACTAATACACTGTTGGTGGGGATGAAAACTTGTCCAACCACTCTGCAAAGTAATGTGGAAGTTCCTCAAAAAAAAAAACTAAATGGAAAGCTATCCTAAAACCCAACAATCTTAGCTGTGGGCATTATACAATAAACCTTCCATTCAGCATATCCATGTTCACTGAATTCTTTTTTTTTAAGTAATAGAACATGTTTTGACTTTTGTTACAACATTATTAAAGAGAATCTATCCTTGAAATGGATTTCATTTGCTCAAATAAATGTCCTATGAAGAAATTGGAGTAGCCTCCACTGAACCAGATCTGGGAATTCAAACATAAAAGAGTGGTCATTGTCAAAGGACAACTGCGTTTTACAATAGACAAAAAATTTTATGAGAAATTAAAATGTTACTAACATTGTATGAATTACAAAGTATACAAGAAGGTAAAAATTTCTCTAAAGATTTAATTAAATTACTGTTTTCCACATATTCTTTTCTTTTGAAGAGAATCACAAGGATTAGAAATATTATATTTCTATAGTTGCCACTGTTGTTTGGATCACTTATGCCTCCTTTAAATTGTGTTAGAAGCCAACTATCTCAAAAATAACCTTTAGTGAATTTTGCTTGTAATAAAATAAATCACCATTTCAGAACCAACATCAAATAACTGAAAAGTGAAACTGGAAAAATGTGTGTTGCCTGCAGATGCCATACTTCAAAGTTTTATCACAGATCTGCTTTGTCTTCAATAAATATGGAGTACACCAAATGTAAGCAGTGACAGAATTATCAAAGAATTTCTACAAAGTACTTTGTGTCATGACTTAAAACTAAGAGTGTCTCCACTTAAAAATTCCATACTACTCCAGGATAAATTCTTCAAAACTGTACACATTTAGTTTAAAGGTAATAATATTAACTGAAAAGCCATGGATGAATATATATGCATATATATATATACATATGTGTATGTACAGACATATGTGCATATATACTTACACACACACACACATATATATATATATAATCAGGACAGAATAAAGTACAATTTTCCTTTCATGATTTTATGGGTCTCATAACAAAAAACTGAAGTATCTTTGACAAATTTCATGGAAACCTATCAATTTTTAGAAGATTTAATTATCTAGTATACACAAATATACATCTGAATACCATGTAATTTTACGTTTATATGCCAAAAATAGGTGTAGGTAAATAGATTTGCAAGTACATACATGTAGCATTACATGTATGAAGATGATACAGGTAAAATTCAGCCTCCATCAAGGAGAGTGAGTGCAAAGCTCAATACCCCCACTTATAGTTATAAAGTAACAATTCTATAGAGATAAATTCAGAAGTAAAATATAAGCAAAATAAGTTCAATTAAATAAGTTGATGTACCACAAATTTGTCAAATATATCCTAAAACTAATGTAACACTTTCATAATTTTTATTTGCTTTTCCTGAATTGTTTTGTGAATAATTAAGAGTAGAGCACAGATCTAAGTCCAAGGAGAAAATAATAGACAAACACAAATTCTTTATTACTTCAAATCTTTCAGTTGTAGTTCACCTTCTGGTTTTTTTTCCCCCTCAGTCTAGGATTCACTGTTCTCCTAGCCTCTTTTCTACAGGTGTAGTAGTAGCTGGAAAATAAATATTATCTTAGTTATAGAGGAAAGAATTGGTAATGGTCCAATTAGGGAATCCATCCCTAATATAGCAAAATTACCCACATTTCTTCAATAAAGACATTGTAAGTGTATTTTAATTAAATTTAAATATGCATGTGAAGAAAGAAGATCCGTAAATCACAAGGTTAGTCAAGGGAAAAGGCAGGACTCAAAAGTAAGACCTCTAAAATAGAGAGCAGAAAGAAAATGTGAGTCCCTGAAGACTTCTGCTATATCAGCTTTCACTGTCTGCTTAAACTTTTGCAATAGGGGAAAAAAAATCCATTATGAGTGTAAACTACTGCATGGTGCTACATATACCTGGATCAAAATGAAAATGCGCATTGTAGCTGGTCACAATTGACTCATGCCTGTCATTTTAACTACTTAGGAGGCTAATATCTGAAGATCACAGTTCGAAGACAGTCAGATAAATCCTAGAGAGACTCTTATCTCTAATTAACCAACAAAACCCTGCACTTGGTGAGGGGCCATGAGTGGTAGAGCACCAGTTGTGAGTAGTTATAAAAGCTAATACAGAGCTTGGTGTTCAATTTGGCAGGGTGGGAGGAAGCACTGTAAAAGTCATATGTCATACAAGTACTGCTGAGTCTAAGCATATACTTCTTCAGATTTGCATTATTGCACTGAGATTGATGATAGACCTAACAGAAAGGAAGGACTACATTTTAGAAAGTGAGTCTTTTTCTCTTAGTAACTAGAAATCACCTTAGGATGAGGATATCAGTGTTCTGTTTGAATGTAGGCTGCAAATTGGTCCATGAGCTAAATGTGGCAATATATTTTACTTGGCTCGTGTAATATTTCCTGAAAATATTAGTTTTGGTTTTATGCCAGTTCTAGGGCTAGAACTTGGGTCCTAGGGACTGTCCATGAGCTTTTATGCTCAATAATAGCCCTCTACCACTTAAGCTAGAGCACTACTTCCACCTTTGTTGGTTGTTAGTTGGAGATAAGAGTCTCATGAACTTTCTTGCCCAGGCTGGCTTCAAACCAAAATCCTCAGATCTCGACCTCCTGAATGGCTAGAATTACTGGCATTAGCCACAGGACTCTGGCCTGGTTTTAATTTTTTTTTCTAGCACCATAGCTTTAATTCAGAGCCTTGTACTAGCATGGTGTGCTCTACCAAATCAGTTTTTTTGCATTATTTTGGAGATGTAGCGATATAGACTTTTCTGTCTGGGGTGCCTTATTTGGATAATAGTTCTCCAGATCACAGCCTCCTGAGTATCTCAAATTACAGCCACTGACGCATGGTTTAGTTTTGTGTTCTCATAGTGGGCACACATCTTAAGAACATCTGCTGATACATCAATACTCGTGCTTCATTCGCCTGTTTCCTACCTGGCCTCCAGGAACACTGCTTGGAGATGAAATGGTTCATTTCTGCACTTGCCTTCCTCTCTATTGTCCATCTAGTGTTAAATATGATGATTCTTAGATTATTTTCTAAGATCAAATATATCTACTTCTAAAAAGTAAGAATGTAGATAGCAATCAAGATATTAGACTTTTACTTAGGCATATAAAATGTAATGTAAATAATCTAATAATTTTCATATAAAAACAAATGTGGACTCTTTCAAAGCTACATACACACACACACACACACACACACACTTACACTAGTCTCTTCAATGGGTGATTTTGTCATATTCACTTTGAGATTTTTGCTATTTACGTGTTACAAATGAAGTTAGCTCAACTCATAAATTTGCTCTTTTCAGTCCCTTTGGAATTACAAATAAAATTAAATTGGTTCTTAAAATGTTTGAAAAATCTTATTAGTTGATCTAACATGCTTAAAATTTTACTTACTTGTTTATCATTGATAAACATTTCTATCAGGCAAACATTTTGCTTCTGATTTTCATTTCTGGTAAATTGTCAAAGTCATATGAGGAAAAATACACCTTAAAGTCATAAAAAGTAGAAATAAATTTATGAATATGTATATACATATATAATGGCAGCTTTCCACATTTCCAAGAGAATGTATTGCATGCAAAGTAAATAATGAGTTAGCTATAGATAAAGTTTAAAAAATGTGCTTACTTGGCATATGTGCCTTATATATTTTATTAATTGAAAGCACGTATCGACTTTAGATTTCTCGGATTGAAAATTACTACATTCTGACACTTACTTTGAGTTTATGATATAACAAAGCAGGGAGAATAAAGTATTCCAAGCTTCCATCAGTTTACTTTGGTAATTGGAAGGTTCCTGGTTAATAAATAAAATATAAGTTAAGCAGCTCTGATTGAACTAGATCTTGGAATTTTTTTTTTTTGCGGGGGGGCCAGTCCCGGGTCTTGGACTCAGGGCCTGAGCACTGTCCCTGGCTTCTTTTTGCTCAAGGCTAGCACTCTGCCACTTGAGCCACAGCGCCACTTCTGGCCATTTTCTGTATATGTGGTGCTGGGGGATCGAACCCAGGGCCTCATGTATACAAGGCAAGCACTCTTGCCACTAGGCCATATCCCCAGCCCGATCTTGGAATTTTTTGCATATTTTACTTAAGTTCATAAAGACTTTCTTTGCACCTAAATTTTTAAATCACATGTAGTCTCTTCAACTGATGAAAAAAATAGTTAAATATATTATTTGCATTATCTGTGTAACAAATTACCTTTTCAGCAGAGCACCAGTGTCTCATGCCCGTAAGTCTAGCTACTCAGGACTGAAATCTAAGTTTTATGGTTCAAAGCCAGCCAGGGCAGAAAAGTCCATGAGACTGTTATCTCTAATAAACTATTCGGGAAAAGCTAGAAGTGGCACTGTGGCTCAAGTGGTAGAGCACTAACCTTGAGCACAAAGAGGCTCAGGGCCCAGACCCTGAGTTTAAGCCCAAGGTCCAGCAAAAAAAAAAAAGAAAGGAAGGAAGGAAGGATGGATGGAAGGAAGGAAGGAAGGAAGGAAGGAAGGAAGGAAGGAAGGAAGGAAGGCAAAAGAAAAAGAAATTACCTTTTCTGATAAAATAAAATTCTGATATCTGTGCTGTTTGGGTAACTATATCACGCATAGGAAGGTCTTTCAGAGATGGGTAACAGAGCATGAATCTATTCCTGGTATTTAATGTAAAATCAGTATGAAAGAAAAATTAAACTCTGCTCAATTGAGAAACACAACAATTGAGTAACTACAACAATTTAGAAAATATGGCAGCAGACTGAGTTATCCTCAAAGCCCTTGAAACTTTTCTTTTACTCAAATATTTAATTATTTCCACACCTTATTAAAGTTGTTATTAACTTTGATGTATGTTAACAAGGAAAAATTTTATACACAGATTAAAATTACAGATTGATATTTTGGGAGCGGAGAGGTGTAAATTACTTGTTTTATAATATTTTCTGCTCCTGTTGTATTGTTCTCTCTTTTCCTTACTTGTAACATCTATTCCATTACTTTCCCCTCCCTTCCAAACAAGTGCTTGTGATACCATTAAGAAGAAACTCATTTTACCTGACATTATTTGCCATTTTCACTAGCATATTTAATAATATATTTTATTAATTGTACAAGGTGTTTCTGTATGATATTTTATACATGCATACAATGTACATTGATCATATACAATCTATTACTCTTTCTTAGCCATCTCCTCCCCAGGAATCTTCTATTTTCTATTTGTACTTCCTTATTTTTTCCTTGTTTATTTGAACATCCTAATTCCTCTACATTTTCTTAAGACTTGATATCATCTTCAACTTTAGTCTATTTGAAATGTTTCAATAGACATTTTCTAATTCAAATAGTTGAGCATTTCTTTTCCAGAATTTCAAACGGATTTGTTTTTTAATCTCTACATCTTACTGAATTCCACTTTTTTAGCCTCTGTTGTCTTCCTTTGGTCACTTGATTCTATGTCTGTGTATGTCTATTTTGTGCATGCACCAGTATTCTCTCTCTCTCTCTCTCTCTCTCTCTCTCTCCAGCCCCCCCCCCCATACCACTACTGGGGCTTGAATTCAGGGCCTCATATTTTTGTTTCATCTCTATCCCAGGCACTGTGGCTAGATAACCAGAACTCCTTATACTGTGATTGTTTCTTGTTTTCAAATTCCCAGAGTAGCTCTGTCCTAATCCCACCTGGCCACAAACTCCTACAACCATCTGACAGGTCTTGAAACCTAGCCATGCTGTCGTTCATAGGCTTGATGCTCTGTTTCTGCAGTTATTTTAAGCAATGAGATTTGCTGTTATCACAAATGATAGGAGTCACTGAAAACCATGCCCTTAACTACCCAAGCTCCAGATGCTTAGACTTCTTAGCTGGTCCATGTCAAAGAAGATTCTTTCCTAAGAATTCTTGAATCACAATTATCCCTTGTTTCCAGATCAACAGTCTGAAAGAGGGCTTGAGAAAGGGCTTATTCAGACCTGAACAATAAGCCCTCTTTCAAGAGGCTACCTCATTATAGCTCTCCTTGATATGGAGTGGGAGAAGCAGAATTTCTTTCTTGTCTGATACTAACCTGTCACACAAAGGGAGTTACTGTCTCACCAAATCTTCAGTGTGGTTAAAGCTTCCAAATTCATAACAGTATGAAACTAGTATATACTAGTTGAAGATTAATTACAATGATTAAAATATTAAAATTAGAAAACTATTCTTAAGTTATCAACAAGAAAAGAGACCCAAGTAAATGAAAAAGAAAGGGTGCATGTATATGAGGGAAAGAGAAATTGAGATCAAGATGGAAGAAGATATGACCCAGTATAAACTTTTACCCCCAACAAAGGTATTCTGGAATTTCGTTAGAGAAATATAAATTCCAAGCAGTGTTGATGGAATTTGGCATGGCGGATAACAAGATATACAGATTTAATTGGCTCATTGACACAAATTAATCCTTCTAAAGATTGACGACAATGGATAGTTGTCCCTTTTTGGAAAATATCTCAACCCTAAGAATAGTTTCAGAGTTACCCTCCCCACGATCAGGGATAATTTGACACAAAGGACTGTCCTTAAGCTAGGCCAGTTTTCCATACTTATGACCATAGTCAAGTTATCATCTATCTCTTAGATTCAACTGTACAGTGCCACTAAACACCATTCAGACCTCCAGAGATATTGTAAGAAGCTGCCATGATCCACACTAAATTTTTGTCATCCTGCTGTCTCAGGTTTTCTATAAATGTAGCTAGAGGATGTGTCCTAAAAGTGCAAAGAGTCAGAAATGTTACTCAAATGTTGGCATCCCTCAAACTGTTAAGTGTTCCTTATGCTGTTCAAATACTGCTCTTGCACCATTATTACATCATCCATTCCCTGTGTCATCTCTTTCACTCTGATTCTATCAACCAAAATAAAGTCCATAGTTCAGTCCTACTTGAACTTGCAGTACTTCTCATATTTCAGATTTTTAATTTAAATTTATCAGGAAGCCTCACCAAATATGTTTTCCTTATCTCTGAATTCCATAGGACTTTTTTCATCATACTTGACCCTTCATATGGAATATTTCATTTGAAGAACTGATGTATGTGACCACGTTCCCCTTATTTTTGTTAGCATTTCCCTAGCCTCAGGTCCTCAGCTCCTCCCACTAGCCCCCAGATCCACCCATACCTAATGAGCCTCTCCTACTCACTAACTACTTACTTCCCCTTTACCCCCAGAGAGAGAAGCTGCCACCTGGAAAGGTGCAGATGCCATGTAGCTCCCTCTCCCATGGGAACTACGGCCCCACTAATAAACCTCCTTATGAACCTTCTTCTCCTGTCTGTGATTATCTCCGCATGGTCTTCTGGGATGGCCGGGACATATCCATTCATTGGTGCCGAAACCTGGGATAGGTTCCCTGGTGGATTTGCTCCCCCATTTCTGAGGGGTCCAAGCTGACCCTGGGACCTATTCCAAAAACTCTTGGAGGTGGGAGCTCACCCATCCCCCAGGTAATGGGCGTGCCAAATTCCTCAAGGCAGGGTGGGAATGTGGAGACTCAAGTTCCCAGTAACCCTGCCCCCCACCCTGAACTCTGTAACTGCCACCTTGCAATTCAAATGCTCTAAGTTGAAGGTGTCTTGCTGTAAGCCTGCTAAGGCTCTGATCAGCTCCGCTGCCATTACACCATGCCACGTGTCTGTGTTCTGTTCATGTCCTGTCTCCCATCTCCTGGACCTTCTCTGGTCATAGCATCCCACTTCAGCTCCCCATTGGAGCTGAACTGGTTTCTCAAAATGTGGCTTCTCCATTTCCTTGCCAGATAATCTGTGAAAATTTTTGCTTGCTGGAAAAGTTTTTGTTTTCTAACTGACCACATGGTTCTAAAATATGGGCAAAATAATATCATTTTGCTACTGGAATTCCAGAAAACTTACATGGCCAATTAAAAAAAATTCTAAGTGCGCCCCAAAGCTTGTGCACAACTGTCTGTATGTCTGTCTGTTTGACTACTATTTTAACTTACTTTAACTCTTGTGTTAAACTGAACTTTGTAGCCTGTGGGAGGAGTCACAATGAACAGCCTGGACTCCAAGCCAAAAGAAAAAAAAAAACAAACCCAGGTTTTAAACCCAAACTGATCATGTGTGGGTGCAAACAAATGTGTCTAAGAAAAACTCCAAAAGGTTCAAATATGCAGCATGTGGTATAAGTACAATGATGTAAAACCAGTGTGTTATTCTTTATGTCCATCTATGCTAAAAGTTAAGTATACATCTGATCCTGACAATTCTTTGGTATAGACTAAGATTTTGCCTCTCCATTTTTCTCTCCTGTCTGTGATTATCTCCACATGGTCCTCTGGGATGACCAGGACATATCCTTTCATTGGTGCTGAACCCAGGATAGGTTCCCCAGTGGATTTGCTCCTCCATTTCTGGGAGGTCCAAGCTGCCCCAGGGACCTATTCTGCTGTCCTAAGCCCACCCAGAGGACCGAGGTAACTTCTCCTGACCGAGCACTCTACTTCCATCCACCATAACAATCTACAAATTTGCCCTCACACCCAGGGTAAGTGATCATCTAACCGGGGGCTCGAATCTGATTTTCTGATTTACCATAGGGCCACAAGGCCATGGCTTCAGGGCCACACTAAAGCCCTCAGAGCCACACTAGAAAGGCTTCAGAGCCACACAAAGAGAACGGAAAATCTTGGTGCCAAGTTCTGAGCCCCACTCCAGGTGACTGTAGCATCCATGCTCGGTCCAGGACACAGCAACTGGGGTGACGACCTCATTGCTGATTGTCTCCTACATTTCAGCTGACCAGAGTAATACCGAGGATGCTTAATATTTAACTCCTCAGCTCCACTAATCACTTACCATGGGAGGGGCACAATCTAAAAGCTGCTCAAATTTGAGCCCAATCTTACAAATTTGGAATATTTTACAGGACTTGCATAACTTCTATGAGTGCTCGGGCAGACGGAGTTCTCTCTCTCTCTTTCTCTCACTCTCTCTCTGCCTCTCTCTGCCTCTTCTAAACTCTGCCTGCCTGCCTGTGATATAGGATGGGCTGGTACTAGCTTCCAAAGGTACCAATGTTTGTTTAACATCTGCTTAGAAAGACACAAAGAAAGGTTTTCTGTTCTTGTTATTGATGTTTGTTAAGCTTGGAGATTCGGTGAAATTCAGCTTGTTGTTGCCTAAATCCTAAGTTTTCTCTAGCATTGACCACGTGGTGGACAATAGAATTGAGTTTAACAAGTGCCATCTTGGTTCCATCAAGGTTCCAAAAACACTTTTGTAATAAACCTCCTTATGAACCTTCTTCTTCTGTCTGTGATTATCTCCACATGGTCCCCTGGGATGGCCGGGACATATCCTTTCAATTTTTCCATGAGTTTCACCTATACCAAAACTCTTCCGGTGCTTTTTTACCTGACCAGATTAGTTTCTTTAAAAAAATAAAGTGCATATGTAGCACCCAATGTGTCAAAATGTAGTGACAAATAATTCAAAAGAAAACTACAAACTAGATTATAACCTTAGACCAATGAACTTCATTGTCAGCTCTTCCCTCTAATGTTCATCATCTTGGACCACATTTCTAGGAAAATAAGTGTAATAAGTGATAATTAAACTGTCATGAGTTCATATATGTTTCTATGTTAACTGATGTCAAGTATTTTATTATTCTCTCAAAGTCTTTCCTAAAATAAAACTCAAATCTTCACAATTCGAATAACTTAAAATTTTAAGAACATTCTCTAATGTAATTTAACAAAGATAGTGTTTTGATCCTATTCACTCAGCAGGGCAGGGATCTGCATGTTTCACAAACAGCAATTATGATCAATATAAATATCGATTGACTTAATTTAGTTTAGAAATTCAACTCAGCTTGGCCAATTATCTAAACCATCAACACTGCTCCACTAAAAGGACATGGACAGAGATTTAAAAATGTCCTGGAAGGGCAGTCAGTCAAATGCTTTTGCCATTCAAATATCCAAGTCTGGGGCAGGGAGCAATAGAAAATACCTCCTTGAGTATGCTTAGGCTGACGACAGAACGATGGCAACTTCTTTTCTGCACTCTGCTCTGGTATTCCTAATATCCTACCTCTGCCAACACAGGCTCTTTGGCACAAGGAATCTTCTTGAACATTAAACCAGATCCAGGCTGCCTCTGCCTGTCACTAGGAGCCAAAATGTAGGATTACACAACCGAGGGAAGCCAGGCAAACCATAAAGCTGGTGCCAGTTTGAGAAGTAAACCACCTTACCAATTCTTGCTCCAACTAGAAACAAAACTTTCATCATTTGAAAGCATTCATCCCTGTCACTTTTATTACAAAACAACAGAGTCATTCTATGACCATTCTTCTATCAATCACCAGACATACACAAAAAAGTATCTAACACTTTATTCTTCATCCTTGCCAAGGGCATGCTGATAGAACACAGAAGGCAATTGTAAAACACATTACACCTTCCACTAGTCAGAAAACAAGTGAGCCAGATATTTTTAACCCATGCTTTAAAAACTTGGTAAACTTTGCATCTAACCCAAAGGCTATTGGTGATGAGAGTCTTAAAAATGAAATGCAAATTTCAAATACTGATTAGTAGAATATGAATATAGTAGAATATTGAGCTCATTTTCAATACTGAGAACCCAAACATATTAAACCTACCTCAGAAATAAATTCCAGCAAGATAACAGTCTCACACCTGGAATCTTACTTCCTTAGGAGGCTGATAGCCAGAGAATCAAAGCCAGAAAGTACAAGACTCATCTCCAAAATAATCAGCAAAATAGGCACACTGCTCAAGTAGTAGAGCACACTCCAAGTAAGTCAGAGTCGAGATCAAACACCACTACTTCCAGAAGAAAATAATGCTTTCCAGGAAAATAGGGTATTTTTACTCTCCAAATAATTATTTTAAAAAACAAAATGTGTAAGCATTCAACATTCATTCCAATATGCAATTATGTTTATAAAACTTTCATAGAAGAAATATTTTCCAGGAACACAGTTTTTTTATTAAGGTTTATATTAGCTTGTATTAGTTGTACAAATAAAATTTCATTGTGGTATTTACATACATACATCAACTTACACCCTATTGACCTCATCCCTCTATCACTCTTCCTCCTTTTCCTCTCCCTCTTCCTTCCCCTCTCTCCCCCTCCTCCATCTTTGCTTTGGGTTTGAGTTCTGGGCCTGGACATTGTCCCACAGCTTCTTTGTGCTCAAGGCTAACACTCTACTACCAATTGAACCATAGTGCCACTTCTGGCTTTTCCTGAGTAGTTTATTGAAGATAAGAGCCTCATGTACTTCATAACTACAATCCTCAGCTATCAGCCTCTTAAGTAGCTAAGATTACAGTATGGACCACTGGCACCAGGGTATCTTCCCCTTCTTCAAACAATTTCAACAGGTTTCATTTTATATTTTCATGTATTCAGATAAAGCACTATAACCATATTCACTCTCATTCATCCTTTCCATTTACCAGCTAATACTCCTGCCCATCCCCTCAACAGAGCCTGTTTTACTTTTTTCTCATTCTTTTTAATGTAGATTAATTGTACCAAGGGGTTCCCTTGGTATTTAACAAGTGCAAAGACCCACTGTGCTAGAAGTGCTGATATATTCATAAAATAAATTTATTTTTTCCCTGATAAAATATTTGTGCATTAAAATTTTGCTGCCATAAAATTATTATTTAATTTGGGCCTGATTCAATTAAACACTGATTAATTTTAGTGTGGCTTCTTAACTAGATATTATATACACTTAAACTGTCACTTCAGCCCCAGGACTGGCAAAAAAATAATGATGAAGTTGGTAGCAAAGATGGACAGGAAACTGTATCCTAAAGATATTATGAAGGAGGAGGCAGCAGCAGCTACGAAAGTGAGGAACTTACTGACAAAAGAGGGGGAAAGGAAAGTATGTGGGACACTGAATTTATAATGACTGTGTATAGTGGGTCTGCGAGGTTATGGTGCCTCACAAAGCTCATGAATACTAAGTACAGTTTATTTTACTTCTGTTTAACTTAATTTGTTAATTTGAGGCCCCAAACTGCCACATGCAGAAATATAATTACTTGTTTTCTAGTAAACTCAATGCAACTGATTAATTTTCAATGACTTTCATTTAAAAAATGGTTGAATTCTCTTTATTTTGATCCTCATTCCCCTGGGTTAATGCCAAACTCCAGGAATGCATATATAATTTGCCCCATAAAAGTTCTCAGGACTCCATTGACTTTTATCATCACTGTCCCCAAGGCTTCCTCTGAAGATCCTAGGTACTGAAATGGATTCAGATGTGAGCATCTATCACATCTCTTGAGTTTTTCCATGGTTTAAGTTCTCTGTACTGCTTTATATCCTTGCATCTTTCTTGTGGGCAAAGTAAAGACTTACTATTCTACTGTGTCCCTCTGAGAGCTCTGAAAATTTAAGAATGAGTGTTTGTTCTTCCCCTGACCTTCCTTTCCATTATTATGAGGCTGTCAGTCGCATAGGCAGGGCCACCAGTGTTAGAGAAAGCTCTTTTGTTCTTGTAACTCTGAAGCCTGTAAGTAAGATATGCCTACCCTTCTTCCTCTTCTTTATGTCCCAAATCTTTCTTGTCACCAACTCAGGTCCATTTGTGCTCAAGTTTACATTGCCATGCCAGGCAGAAAGCACAGTACTCTTGTAGGTGGTTATTGCCATGAAAACCATCCCTTGATAACTGAATCTCTAGCTTAGGAAATGTGATGTCTTTGTTAATGGCTCATTTCTAAAATCAATTTCACCCTCCTTTTCCCACATATAGCAAATGATAGATATAAATTTATTCTTTGAACTGGCATTGAGAATGAGCTAAAAGTTTGCACAAGAAAGCATATCAGAGCCACTAAGCAGTGGGTTGCATCTGTAATTTCAGTTACTCAAGGAGCTAGAGATTAGGAGGATCTGGTTCAAGGTCAGCTGAAGCAAAAAGTTAGTGAGATACCACCACCACCTCCCACCCCAGCCTCAACAATTAAGCTTGGCATAGTGGTTCACATGTATAATTTCATTTATGATCTAAATCAGAACTGGGATGATCACTGTTTGAGGTCAAACCTGAGGAAAAATATGAGCTCCAAAATACAAAAATAAAAAGGGCTGTTGGCATGGCTCAAGTGGTGGAGTGCCCTCCCAGTGAAGAAAAGACATTGTGTTCAAACCTCAGTAGGAAGGAGGGAGGGAGGGAGGGAGGGAGGGAGGGAGGGAGGGAGGGAGGGAGGGAGGGAGGGAGGGAGGAAGGAAGGAAGGAAGGAAGGATTACTGCATATGATTATATCACATAGACATTATCAAGATTTAGAGGAAACTGAATAATTGGAAATACAGTTAAGAAAAGTTAGTGTTTCCCAAGACATAAAATCAAAAGTGGATAAAGATAAAGATCTGGTGAATATAAGATCGAATTAGAGGACAAAAAAATTCACTAAAATAAAATCCTTAGGACTTCATTTTGCTTAGCATCATCTTGTACGTTCATATGGGCATAGCTATTGGGCTATTGTGGTCTTCTGCTATGACTAATGTACTAATTATTCTCTATGAGGAAACCATAGAGTTCCATGTTTCTTTGGGTCTGACTCACTTCACTTATACTCAGTCAATGCTAGACACCTAAGCTCTGCAAATGACTACTCCATTTAACATCCATGCAACTGTTTGATATATTTAGTGTAATCTCAATATTTTTTTTTTTTTTGCCAGTCCTGCGGCTTGAACTCCGGGCCTGGATGCTCGCTGTCCCTGAGCTCTTGTGCTTAATGCTAGCACTATATCACTTGAGCCATAGCTCCACTTCCAGCTTTCTAGGTAAAGAATGTCACAGACTTTCTTACTTGGGCTGGCTTCAAACCACAATCCTCAGATCTCAACCCCCTTGTTACTCTAACAAGGATTACACGTGTGAGTCACCAGTGAGTGCCTGGCTGTAATCTCCATCTTTACAGAAAGATTAACAGTATAGAAAAGTTATGCATCATTCCCAAAGCCACAAAGATTACATGCATCTAAAGGTAAAATATCAATCCACCATACCTACATGAAATTATCTTTTTGAATTATAATCAGATAAACTCTACACTAATGGCTCACACCAATAATCTTACTTATTCAGGAAGCTGAGATCTGGAGAATCACAGTTTAGTATGCCCTGACAGAAAAGTTTATAGACTCCATTTCCAAATTAACCCACTAAAATCAGTGGCTAGGAATGGTTCAAGCAGTAGTACATTAGACCAGTATGCCCAGGCTGTGAGTTCAAACCCAATACCACCAAAAACTTTAAGAACAGAAAAATAATTGTATAATATCCCAAAGTTGTTCATTAAATTGAGATTGAAAAGACATAAAAGTTAAGAGATAATCATTCTTGGAAACAATAATTGAAATTATGATTCTGTAGAGTAACAATACCTTTAATTTTCAATATTGTCCTAACATAAACTTGATAAACTTATTATTAGCTCTTCTCATAGAAGAATATGTATAATATCTTAAATATATAGGTTTTATCCTGGACTTTTATTTTGAGATATATTTAGAGAGTGGTTTAGGTAGAGATTATTTTATCTGGATGATTTATAAGTCATTATTTTTAGGTTGATAAGTCAGAATGAAGCTTGTATTTCATCTTGATTCCTGTAAAATGGTGATAATTTCCAGAGGAGAAAATTTCCTTAGCTTTGGTAGCCTAAGATAAACATGTGGAACCTAATATATGAAAACTATCTTTAAAATATATCAGAAACATCTGTACTTCAAGCATGAAAGTGGGAACTCATTAAATAATCATGTAAAATGTGATTGCTTTCAAAAGCAGGTGTCGGGCTCTGATGTGTCTATACCTCCATTCCAAGAACAGATGTCTGCTCTTCCATCTGCAATGCTTTAAAATCCATATGCAAATATGAATCTTCCATATGTGTTCATTTCAGAATCGAAGGCACAATGATTTCCTTTGTATTCACAAAAGTAATGAACTGTTAATCGGTGGAGAAAAAGCAAGATTCTTTTCACATTGTGTGAGATTTCTTTTAAAAACTCACCAAGAATTTTCTTGACTGTAACTAAATATTCAAAGTTTTGAAAGTACAGCATTACATTTCCAGAACCTGAATTGAAGACGACTCCTCAATGCACGTTTCTCTCATTACTTTCCCACTCTATTTGCCAAGTCAATGAAAGATATTTTGTCAAAATGAATACCAATGCAATTTCAAATGTCTGGAATATAAACATGATTTGGTGTATTTTTTCCAATTTCTTTTTAATATGCATTGTAAAAAATATTTTACATCAACTAATGAAATATTTGGTAGATTCCATAATTTTTAATAAGTTTTGGTTATTGAAATTCAGATTAGTATAAAGTTTCAAATTCAAACTCAATTTAATCATACAGTCATGACAAATGTAGAGTGATATAAGCAATGACTGGTTGTGGAGTAAAGGCATATATGCCTGTGCTATTCATGTACCTTTCTATCCTTTATCTTCACTCCCTAGCCCTTTCAGTGTGTTTGGACTGGGGATAAGAGGAAGAGATAAACAGTTTATTCATTTAACTGGCTGATCTCGTATCTTTCATCCTTCTCTCTGCTTGCTTTGTTCCTCTGGATAGACAATGATGCTTTGTACATGGCAATCATTCAAATCCAAACTTTCTTTTAGGGCTGTATGAGAAATGGGTTCCCTTACAGCAAAGTTCTCTGCTAAAGTAAATGAAGCTTCAGGTAAACAACTTTAACCACACATCCTTTCCTAGGCAGTATGTCTATTGCATCTTCCTACTGAAGCACTGCTGCCCAGTGAAAATCCCTATGAGGTGAGAAAACAGGCCAAGTTCTGCTTATCTTCCAAGATATTTACCTGAGCTCATCTTTGCACCACCAGATGGTAGGATCACTGGCTCTCTCCATCCTGCCAATAGTCTCTCAAGTGTTCTCCTGTGTTAAATTGGGCAGGGAGGGAGAGAAGCTTGTTTGCTGCTAAACTAACAAGCAAGGCCAGGAAGTCTCTCCTGCTGGTAAACCCAGACCATTCTGAAGCCAACTTGACTTTAGAAGGGCAAGCATGTCTATTATTATACAATGGAAAGGAAAGGGACATTTCTACCATAGTGACTTTGATTATTCCAATTCCTGATGCCATGATAACATAACTTTATATTAAAGATGCTGGGGAGTTTACTGATGCATAAAATTCTGGTTGTGATACTAACTCTAAGAAAGTATTAATCGCTCCCAATTTGTTTCTGTTCTCTTCACTGTATTTAAAATAGAATAGCATGTACTAGTAGCAAGTATGGAAAGACAAAACAACTATTTGCAGTAACAAGAGAAGAAGGATGGAAATCTCCATCCATTCTCCAGTCAGGATGGGGAAAGAAAAGCCTCAAGAAAAGGTGACAACTCTTGTCAGAGAAGAGCAGTAAGCATGTTCCTAGGGTGTCATAGCAAGAGAAGAGGAAAACCTTGCATATCCAGTGCATCTGAGAACCAAGCCACGAGCATAACTATGTGCACTGCAGCACAATTTGTCACTGCTAAAATATGGAATTGACCCAGATGCCCCACAGTGGATGAATGGACCAAGAAAATGTGGTATGTACACACAAGGAAATTCTATGCTTCCATCAGAAAGAATGAACTTGCCCCATTCATAATGAATATAAGCAAAGTAAGCCAGACCCAAAGAAACATGGGCTGCATCGTTTTATCCTTTGGAATAACTAGAATTTGTCTAGGATATTCCTAGGAGAGTATCACAGTGGTGCAATAGCTATGTGGATATGACCATATAAAATTATGTTGGTTGAAATGAACTCCAAGAAATGAAAATTAGGATGTTTTTTTATTGTGCTGCTTGCACTTAATTCTTTTTTCTTTCTTTTTTTCTCTTTGTTTTATTCCCTGTTGTCACTGTTTTTTTTAATTTATTTCTGTACCCTTTGTGTTGTACATAAACTCATCTGACTTGGAGAAGAGAAGGGGGTCTCACAGAAAAGGTGGGACAAAAGGTGAGCCAATGCAACAGCGATATTCACTAGATACTATGTTGGAAATAAATTACACAACTTGGAGAGAAGGAAATTTGGGTAAGGTGAGAAAGTAGTAGAAATGAGGGAGCGGGGTAACACTGTTCAAAGAGAAATGTACTGATTACCTTACTTATATAACTGTATCCTCTCTGTACATCACCTTTACAATAGAATTTAAAATTTTTTAAAGAAGTAATGGGGTTAATGAGAGGAGGCCAGAATGGTTCTAGAACATGCAAAGGAAATCCAATACTGAAAAAAGCATTGGCTCTGGTTTCAAACACAATGAAGTTTTCTCTCTGCTGTTGTCCCAGTAAATAGAAATGTGTCTTTGGGAAAGTTAGTCCCTCTAAAATCTGTTTCCTCTGAAGAAAATGGCCACATATATCCATCATGCAAAACTCTAGGAGAATGCAAAAATCTGGAACATTCAATGTCTGGAACAACAAATATTCAGGGAAATAAAGAGCAACAACAGAAGTGATGCTGCTGTTAGTTAAAATGGAGCAATAAGATGCTTAAAATATACTATTTAAATGCTACACACAGCTCACTTAACCAAATTAAGCCCAGCAAAATCATATATTGTGGTTTACTCTTCAATGTGTATATATTACATAATACTACTTTTAGAAAAAAGTAGAAATAATTGATCTACTGTTTCAAATTATTGATCTATTGTTTCAAATATATGAGGTTTATAAGATATATACAAGTACTATGATACTATATAAGACATTTGAACATCCAAAGATTTTGATATCATCAAAGAGTTCTAAAACTAAAGCCCTTGGGATTCAGAAGGGATGCTATAAATAGAATAAGTCTTCATAAAAAGGAAAAATAAGAGCTACTTTTTCCAAAATGATAAATCAATTCTAT
The DNA here is from genome assembly GCF_023159225.1 of Perognathus longimembris pacificus. Taxonomy (NCBI): domain Eukaryota; kingdom Metazoa; phylum Chordata; class Mammalia; order Rodentia; family Heteromyidae; genus Perognathus; species Perognathus longimembris. Next base: position 38,263,021 of record NC_063164.1, on the reverse strand, counting down.
TAAATGTCAAAGAGTTTTGGAGGGAATTATATTTCTGACATTTTATTTTTGAGATTTTATTTAGTATACAGTGCTACTAAATAAGTTATTATTACTATTCTTCTATGTACAATGCATAGTCATATGAATTTACTATCAATTTAAAACACATTCTTATTGATTCGTGATTTTTTTCCGGAAAAACAGATATATACAATACATACATATGTGGATGTACAAACATCCACTCATATATGCATGTATGTATTTGTTTATACATCTATGTACATATGTATAATTTCTATTCTTATATGCCCATATATCTGTATTTTGACCCATTCTTCACCTTAACACTTTGTTTTTAACGTATATAGCTGTATATAGCTTGATCAATTAAGGCATTAATTTCTAGAATAAATGAAACACATTCTCAGAAATATCTCTTTCTGAAAGTATTTTGAAATATATTAACATTTTAATTGAATGGTACATATGACTTCAACTATTAGTACTATACGCTTTCAGAATTGAGAGATTACTTCAGAGACAACTGGATTAAATGTGTATATATGTCTGCTCACACATGATTTTTATCTACTTTAAAAATACAAAACTAGGAGGGGCTGTAAATATGTCATGTTATGCAATTCTATTCTACATATCAAAAATGATGGACAAGATTAGAAAGAATAGCTGAGAAGACATCAAAGTAAACAATATACCTTGTAGCCAATTGAGCCTGCCAACAGCAGATTAGAACTCTCCATCCTAGGAAGAAAATGACTTTGGAAAGTTCTCTATATTGTATGACTCATTGAAATTCCCAGAAGTTCCTGTCTCCATCCTGCAGTAGACAGTGTTTGAAGAAGACGTGCAGTTCTAGTCAACTGTTGTTCTAAAGTAACCTGGCCAAAAGCTCTGTTTAAATAACATTTCTTGAGAAGATGTGTATTTGGGAGTTTTAAAAAATTCCAGATGCTAAATTTGTGTAAATCCTAATTGAAAATTGAATAAAAGACTGTCTTAAGAATCAAAACTATGTAATAAATATAAAAAGTTAATTTAGCAGTTTTCCCATTTGAAACGTCCTAAATTATTGACTGTAAATTCTTGGCAAAAAATCCCACTTGCATCTTTCCAGACTGCTTTCAGATACTTGGCTCTATATTCAATGTTTCTGGCTCTGATCTCAGCCACCCAGCTCACTATCTCACTTCGGCTTTCACTTTGACCAACACTGCCAAATCACTTCCTATCCCATCAGGACTTGACTCTTTTAGTAATCTCCACTTTTGCCTGAACCCAGCTCTCTTGTTACTAAATACTGAATTACGTTCCCAAGATATATTTTTTCTCCATTCTACTCAACTAGCTTAGTACTTCCTATCTGAAAGTTAGCAGATTATAGTTTTGTTCCCAGGCTTCATTCATAAGGCAAGCCAGGTCCCTCGTTATTTCCTCTCAATTCTCCTCTGAGGTCTCAATTAACAAACCCCCTGGTTCTAAAAGTTACCATTTTCTACATGTGGTCATTTAGGAATTTCTTCCAAAAACCACTTAATAGCTACCTAATGATAGTTTCTATTATCTTCAATACCTGCCAGTGTCTTCAAGTTGGAAGAGTAAGCCTACAGATAGTTTCATATCAATCAGGTCATGAAATGCAGGGGTCACATTTATGCATGGCAATATCAGGACTGAGAAATGACACAATTATTATAGTACTAACTAGTTCACAATGCAATCTCTCTCATCTAACTCATTTTCCTCACCTATGTCAGTAGAATTTTGAGTTTATATCTCTAGCTATAGATAAAAGAACTGCATATCGTGACAAAAATATGTAAAGGGATACCGAGAGTTTCACATGTATCTTAAAGAAAATTGATTCTGCTGATCCCAGCTTCAGTTATGTTTTTCCAAGAAATATTTTAACTAAGTTGCTTAGACCAAGGTTTTTAAATCCGTTAATTGAAATATTAGAAAAAATGGCATTATGTGAAGAAAGTAGACACAAAGTGTAACTTTCTAAACAAGAAGAAGAGCCAGTTCCTGGTGGTTCACATCTATAATCTGTTATTTAAGAGGCTGAAATCTGAAGATTATGGTACAAACCAGTGTGAGTGGGAAAGTCCATGGGACTTTTAACTCCAATAAACCACCAAAAAGCCAAAGTAGAGGTATGGTTAAAGTGGTAGAATGCTATCCTTGAATACAAAAGCCCAGAGGCTGGGGGTTGAGGGAGGAATAGCAAGAGCTTATGTGCTGATAGATGAGAAGCTCCCAATTCTGCAGTTCTAAGAAGAGGCTTGGAGTGGCTATTGCTGGTTCCTTTGACAGGGCACAATAAGATCAGTTCTAGAACTAACACCAGGCACAAAGCTGAAGACATTTCAATAGCTGTGTAAATTCCCAATTTTGGATTTGAAGCCAATAAGATTATCACAAATCTAAACAGAAAGTCCTATCTCTTCTACCTTCAACTCTTACTCTGATATCTTTAAATAGCTGTCAGGGAAATTTAAGGTATGAACTTTGCAAAGTCATTTCTATAGTGCCATGAAGTAGACTAATAAGGGAAGTTGTATACCAACTGACAGTAAATAACTTGCACAACTAAGAAAAGCAAAGGTTAAAGGTATAGTAGTTTGTAGCACAAAAACTAATGAACAAAGAAAGGGAGAATTTGTACAAGAACAATTAAGTACATTGCTTGAGCACATTTATGTTTAATAAATAACATATACAAAGTTGGAAGAAATAAAGAAAATTTGGACTTCATGGAAAAGATTGTTATTAAATACGGAAGCTATTCATAGTGAGGCACACTTACAGTTCCAGAACAGGAGGCAAAGTTAGAATGATCTATGGTTCAAGTGCAGCACAGGCTATACACTAAGACCTAGTCAGAAAAGCAAGTGCTGAGGGCATACCTCAGTGCTACAGCACATGTAAGCATTCCCTCAGGAAATAATAATATGAAGCCAGGCATCCGTAGCTAGTGCCTGTAATCCTAACAACTCAGGAAGCTGAGATCTGAGGATCATTGTTCGAAGCCAGCCCAGGCAGGAAAGACCCTTAACACCAATTAACCACCAAAAAGCCAAAAGTGGAGCTGTGGTTCAAATGGTAGACTGCTAACCTTGAGCACAAAATCTCAGGACTAGCACTCATGCCCTGAGTTCAAGACCCAGGAGAGGCAAGAAAAAGAAAAATGATGTGGAAAAACATTAATATTGGGCTGGGAATATGGCCTAGTGGCAAGAGTGCTTCACTTGTATACATGTAGCCCTGGGTTCGATTCCCCAGCACCACATATATAGAAAATGGCCAGAAGTGGCGCTGTGGCTCAAGTGGCAGAGTGCTAGCCTTGAGCAAAAAGAAGCCAGGGACAGTGCTCAGGCCCTGAGTCCAAGGCCCAGGACTGACTAAAAACAAAACAAAAAAAAAAACCCATTAATATTAATAATTCTATGTGATTAACTAAAGTTCTAAGTTAAGAAATAGATCAAGGTCAGAACCATCATAAAAACCATAACTTATATCAGTGTCAGAACCATCATGAAAAATCTAAACCATGCTGGGCTCAAGCTCATGAGCCAACACTGGACAGGAAACACCTCAAAGTTAAGACAGACCAACAGTGACCTCTGCTGCCAGGGACTTACTGTTAAAGGGCCAGACTCAGCATTTGCAAGTTAAGATTCCTGCCAAACCACTGGGCTTGTGTTGTGATGAGTCAGCACTGCTGGAACTCCTGTTTGTCATCTGTGCTATTAGAAGATTTTCCAAGATGAACACAGAACTTGGGAAAATGAGAGAATGTTTGAATATGTAACTAAAACAAACAAAAAACAGTGGGGGTGAAGGCAGCAGTGATGAGAAAAAGATTTCACATTATCTTTTCTCATGCAGTTTGTCCTCTGGCTCAGTAAGTCCAAATTAATCTTGTAATTCTTACAAGCACAAACACGTTTTCAGTGAAAAAGGATTTATTTAACCATTACCAACTTCTCCAGATTCAAAGACAAAGTTTACAACACTAATAAGCCAAAAGATCAAAAGAGGGTATTTCAAAAATACCTTTCCTTAAGGATCCACTTCCTAATTACCTAATTATTTACCTTGATTATACCTCCTTCTGGATTTACTAAACTTCTGTGGCACTATTGCTTTCTGAAAGCCAGACAGCATCAGATTGGACTAAAAAGCAATGATTAAAGAAAGAAAGGAAAATTTTTCTGGGTAAACTGGTTAGGACTGAACCAGTAAATCAACCAGAGCAAAGGCTCCTTGCCATAGAAGTTCTGCATCCCTCACCATGGCCTTGAACAGTTGCATATGTTACCCTCTGGGCATCTGCTATGGCTCATTGCCTGTGGAAGCCTTTATCACATGGTCAATGGCTCACTGAACCAAAAGGTGTTTGTCAGAATGGACATCCAGGCAAAAGAACTAAACATCACATGATGAGCTTGTACAAGCTGTATGGATGCTCTGGTTGGGTCTAAGGCCTGCTATGGCCCACAGGCTGCCCAATGATCTTAATCACCACATAACTCCCTCTTAGAGACATCTTATCAACCCGCAGATAAAACACCCCTGTCAGTCAGTGCCCTCCCTTGGAACCATTTCTGATTACTAAAAGTTCTGCTTATCTTTTTAATAACTATTGGCATTTTACTTCTCCCTCTGTGTCTGTGGACTCACTCTTTGAAACCATAGAGAAAAAGGACCCAGTGTGTGTGTGTGTGTGTGTGTGTGTGTGTGTGTGTGTGTGTGTGTTATGCAACAATATTAGGGTTTGAACTCAGGGGATCTTGCTCTCAGTTGGCTTTTTTCACTCAACACTGGTGCTCTACTATTTGTACCACACTTCCAATTCCAGAACAGATCATTTTTATAAATAAATAATAAAATAACTTTCAGCTTGAGAAAAAGACAAGTGAAGGTGAATCCTTCTCAAGTTATTATGAAAGAAGACGATCAAGGAAGATATGGTGCAGTTAAAGAATTCATGAGTTTTGCCTTATAGTACAAGGATCTCACACAGAAATGTATCATCATGAGGAAATCATACTTCTCTGAACCCCAATTTTCTCTTCTGTAAAAATGGAAGGATGAACACAAGCATCATGAGTAATGGGCTGCAGTTTATTTTCCTTCTTGTATTCACAGATGGTAGCCTACGTGTTTATTATTAAGCCTCAACAGACTCAGTGGAAATGCTGACTGATTAGTAGTGTCTAGTTTGGACACCAAACATGGAGTGGCTGTACACACATCACACCAATGCTAAAATGAGGAAAAATGATTTCTCACTTTATTTTAGGTGAAAATTTGTTACCAACCATCCATTTTAGTGCCTACTATGCTACCCCTGTGCAAGATGATCAACAAGCATGTTTCCAGTCTTCACAGTATTTGTGTGTGTGTGTGTGTGTGTGTGTGTGTGTGCATGCCTGTCTTGGGGCTTGAACTCAGGACCTGGGTGCTGTCACTGAATTTCTTTGCTCAAGGACAGTGCAATCACTTGAGCCACAGATCCACTTTTTGGGGGGAGTGGGGCAAGAAGAGGGAGTGAGTTATTCTCATTGTTAGCTAGGATTGCAGGTGTGAGCCACCAGCACCCAGCTTCACAATATCTTAAAGACAAAAGAAAGCCTCATAAATTTAGTAGTTTTACCAATACTTTACTACATAACCAGGCTCAACCAGTAACAATCAGTTACATAGTATCACAGTAGATAAATATTACAAATAAAAATCAAAGTAGTGAATTTTGAATCAGATCCTCTGATCCTTTTGAGACATTAAAGCTATATGTAATAATAACATTATGTGGCCCAACCTGGAAGAAATATATTTTGATATAAAATTCAGTTGTCCTACATGAATGTGAAGGGACAGGGGGGAGAAATTGTTGAAGAAAATGCCTTCTTTACAATGCTAGAAGGATTATATTTTGAAGACTAAAATGACAAAAGAACAATGACAAAAAGATCATGTTCAGCTTAAAAACAAATAAGGTTTAAATAAATAAAATCAGAAGAATACTGAATACAAATTTGAAAGGAACCATAGAGCAGTATATTGCATGCTCCATCATTTTCATAACTGTCAGAGACTTAGCTGGCACAGTATGCAGAAGCCCACAAGTATAAGTGCAAACAACAACAACAACAACAACAACTATCTGATGGTCATCGTTATAAAATGGCACACCATAGATTTCTGGCGAGAAATATGTTTGACATTTCTTTCATTTTAGACATCACCAAGCAAACTTGTTCTAAATTTCCATTAGAAAAACTCCCCAACCCCGCAAAAAAAAAGAAAAAGAAAAACTCTCCCATCAGATAAGAGAATCATCGGAAGCCTTTAAAAGTAGTCTACTCTGACTAATTGCAGAATTACACACTGATGTTTTCAGTAGCATATAATTGCCTTAGGAAAATTATCTACCAATATGTACTTTTTAAGTTTAAAAAAATGTAAGAATGGACCATTACAAAAATGATCATCAGTGGTCAAATTAATTTTTATCTTAAGATACCTCATGGTCTTATGAATAGGTGATCTATTCATAGTATAAATTTTTTTTATTTTTCACCTACCATATGTACTCTAATTGTTACAGGAAATACAAAACTAAAGTAGTCCTAACTTTGAGGAGCAGATAGCTAATTTGAGACTTTTTTTAAGTAAAATCCACAGTAACATGTCATAAGCCTTGTATCTGAAGTACATGTATATTATGTACAAATGAAGTACTTAATTTTTATTCATGAGAGTTGAAAAGATCATACAGAATTACAAGAATGAATGGAAAGTCAATGATTTTATGAATACTAATAGTGTACATATTATATATATATTAAAATTCTAAAAAAGTTTAAAATGAAGTTAGCCACCTTCATAAGTAAGTAAAGTTAAAAGTATAGTAAGTAACTACCTGAAAAATAGCAGTTGTCTAGTTACTGAAAGAAAAAGTCACATTAGTTTTTATTCCCAGTACTCTGATCCAGTATCATTTCAATGGCAAAGCCTATCCTCATATCATGCACTAGGAAAGTCAACACAAGAAATCCCTGCCCAGGGTGTTATTCCACATGCCCTCTGCAACTAATTCTGTTTGTGGAGAGAACTGAGCCATGGTCAGGGGTCATATTCAGCCAGCCAAGAGAATGTTTCCAGGGTGTAATTGTTCTGGGCATCACAGCACTTTACAGCATGCTCCCATTGCCTTTTGATACTCTGTGGCCAGGAGTCGGCTGAGAAAATATTATTCACCAGAATTAGACTAGACTAGTCAACTGCCTGGGTATTATATCTCCATGTCAGCTCAAGCCTTGCCTGTAATTAAACTTACCAGATGTTTCTAATTTCTCTACCTTCTGAACTACAAGATAGAATTTTTTCCTGGCATTAAAATATTTTAAACAAAGGACTTTTGTGACATCTTAGGAAACTTAAAATTTTAAATTCTACTAGATATCAAAATAAGAGTCCTGGCTGTCTTTTGCTGCCACACTGCCTTGATATTCATTACCAGTTACAATCTTGTAATAGGATTATAACTATCAGAGTCTCACTCTCTGACTAGTGATTCATATTTGGTTAACAGAAAATCATTAAGTTCTGTGCTGGTACATTCACTAAAATAAGCACTAATTCAAATGAAGTCATTATCAGGTATAAGAACTTTCAGTGTATATATCAGTAATTTCATTTTAGATAATTCTCCAAACTCTCACAAGGAATGTATACAAGAATATTTACTGTCGTATTTGTTGTTGTTAAGACTTGGCTCTTGAAAATAACCAAAGTCTTTATCAGTTGAAGATGGGCAGGATATTATATTTTGTGTCTACATGTGGAATAATATGCAAATGTTAAAATAATTAAGCAGATATATACATGTATATGTTTATATATAATATAAATATGTCCTCACAATGAAAAGATAATAATTAGTAGGTTAAAAAAGGCAAAGAAAGGGCTGGGGATATAGCCTAGTGGCAAGAGTGCCTGCCTCGGATACACGAGGCCCTAGGTTCGATTCCCCAGCACCACATATACAGAAAACGGCCAGAAGCGGCGCTGTGGCTCAAGTGGCAGAGTGCTAGCCTTGAGCGGGAAGAAGCCAGGGACAGTGCTCAGGCCCTGAGTCCAAGGCCCACGACTGGCCAAAAAAAAAAAATAATAAAAAAAAAAAAGGCAAAGAAGTACTAAATCAAAATATGCATATATATGTAAATGTACACACAACTACACACCTATACTGTATTTAGTTTCTAAATGCAAGAACTACTTACTCAAAAACAAATGTTTGGGTAAAAATTGAGTAAAATAATGATAAACGAGGCCTTGAGGAAACTACACACATGAATTAATGGAAAGGGGAAGACCATAGGAGGAAAATAAGAAAAAAAAACTAGAGGAAGTCTATCTTCTAAACCAATGCATGGATCTGTCTCTTATCTTTATCAGTAGAATTTCCAAATGTCCTACAAGTAGGTCCATCTCAGCTCTTTCTAGGAATATCTGACACTCGAACCAAGTTTCTCCTCTTCCATAAACTCCCTTGCTCTGATTCCTGACATTGTGTACTGTCACTCCCATCAGCTATCTGGCAGCACTTCAACTCTCCTTGAATTCTGTCTTCAAGGTTTTCATCTTGGCCTTTTCCCGAGCTTAGGAACTCTCCCAGTATTCACTTGGAAATACATTTTACATATTTATATTTTATTTGTGGGTGATTTGCAATCCATATTGCCAGGAATTGTATATATTTAGTCATTTCCTTGTGGGTTTTTTTTTATCCCTTTTTCAATTATTAGGCATTCTCAGATTAGTTACAGATAGCTTCCATCTGTTACTTGATGAAACACCAAACAATCTCTCTCAATGTCAGCTGCATTTATATTTTATAAATGCATATTTACTGACTTCAAAACTTAAATCCAGATTCCTCCTTTTCAACACCCCTTCAGCTGAAAACAGTGTTGTATACTAAAATGACTTATTAGATTCTTGTTGAATATTACCTTTTTGTAAATTAACAATATTCTCATTATAATGACCATCCACAATACAAAAACTGGCATTTGTAATAACCATATAGAAAATTATTTTGTGAAGTTGTTGATTTATTTCTACCCGAAGCCATTCTTTAATAGATTTGAAATGGTCTATGGCATAGTTACTTGTTTATAGGTCCTTCTCACTAACTGGATAAACTTTTGAGGTTAGGGCTATTTTTAATAGCTAGAGCTGTTTTTAATTGCTGGTGAGTGACTTCTATTATGAACTTATTCCATTAGTAGTCTCTGCTTATACAAATAAAGTTATTTGTTTAAATGGCTATTATTTCTTTTATAACATTTATTCTTCTAAAAAAGAATGGCTATAAGAAAATAAAAGGAGCAACTAGAATAATTTCAAAATTAGATTATCTCATTTAGGAAATTAATTTATTTCTGATAAGAGGAATATTTTATAGACACATGGAATTAAAACATGACTGCCACCATTGTGGTAGAGTAAACAAATCACAGAATTGGGTATAAAATAAACACAAATGATTTTTTCATTACTCAGCTGAATTATCCTGACTCTGGAAAGCAAGCCAGAAACCTCAACTTAAGTCTTTCAGAAATTTCTCCCAAATTCTCCTTATCTGTATTGAAGTTTAAAGAAGAAAGGATTGAAGATAGGAAGCTATGGTGCTTCCAAGTAACTTCTCATATAAAGGCAATGCTGCAAAATTCGTTATGCTCTCTTCCCTGCCCAACTTATTACTTCCTAGCCACAAGCAATTTTCCCTTCAAATATCCAGCCAACACACTTGTATGCTTTCACATCTACTTTACTTTAGAGATTATACAAATCCTTCCCCATTTGGGTTACTTAGATTTCTAAAACAAAAGCCAAGTTTTGTGCTTTCCCTCGACCACATTCATCCTTTGAGACAATGAGCCCAAAACAAAATACTTAGTTGAATACAAGGTAAACAAGGAAAATGCAATATGATGCTTACAATCTAGGTTACTCTAGAAATATATGAACCAACTCCCTTTGCCCCAGCTTCTCATCTGTCTCTTGTCTCTTGTCTTTCCCATTTATATTCTCATTACACTCCCATTTCATATCCTCCTTTCCTGGATACTTACCAAGTCACATTTTTTATTACCATAACAACCTCCTTAATGTTCTATCCCATTCCAGCTTCCATCATGCATTTACTCTATAAAAATATTTACCATGACACTGTGCAGCCTCTCACTGGCTGTTGAAGAAAGCGAAAATTCTTCTGCCAACATGAAAATTCTGCATGCATGTTGTCTCAGCCCTATCTTCACTTGGTTACTAGAATTCAATCTTTATTATAAAAAAATCCAAACCACTCTCCATCCATGCATACCTTACTCATTTCTGGAAAATAACTTTGGTTCATATTCTTGCATTCATACTCTACACTGCCTTACTCACACTTTAGCAGAAATAAAGATACTCTCTGGCAGGACTAGAAGCTTTTTCTTTGTTTCCCATCTACTGATTTGGGATGGAGAAAGTTACTAGGCTTCCAAACAACAATAGCATGATAAGACAGGAGATAGTTTCAGGAAGTCAATGGGGCCTGTGAGCACTGGAACCATGAAACATTAAGCTGAAGGTATTACTAAAATTTAACTTCACTTTTATAAATAAAGCAAAGGCAGAGAGAGAAAATGAATGCCCTTAGGAAAGTGCAATGCTGACCAGCTTTATTTTATTTACTATAAGTACTGGAGAGGAAACCTTCAAAAAAAAAAAGGGGGGGAAACATCATGAAACATAATCCAAACATTATATTAGGATAAAAATACATAGGAGTTCCTGTTGTAAGGTATTCAATTTCATATACAAGTGAAAATATCAAAATGTAGAAAATCAAGAGGCAATAAATTTAAGTCTGTAAATTAATTTTCATCTTGAATCATTTTAAAAATGAATTTCCATAATCAACAAAGCCAGGAAGGCAAAAATTTTACTTAGATAAACTTTAGGTAATTATGTAATGATTTTATAAGGCCACTAGGCTGTTGAAAAAAATGAGTGTTGCAGTTAATAAAAAGCATTCAATTCATCTTTAAATAAATCACTTTCTAATTACTCATAATTTCTCTTCTTACTTTCCAGCAGCATCTGTCAACCAAATTGCCATAATGATCAAAGATTCTAGGCATTAGTTTCCATATTACATTCTGTATGCTATTAGCCCAAAGTACAGATGGATGATTATTTATTTCAGTACAAAATGTGGGAGACTAAATAGATAAAAGATAAACACAAATATTAAAAACATGAGCAAGTACATACAACTCTACATGTGAAAAGCAGAAGCATCTTCTCTTCAAACAAAATTGAAAATGTAGTAAACAGCTGGATGCCAGTAGCCCATGCTTGTAATTCTACTTAGGAGAATGAGGTCTAAGGATCGCAGTTTGAAGACAACTCAGGTAAAAAAGTCCATGAGACTCTTCTCTCCAATTAATTACCAAAAATCTAGAAATGGTACTGTGGCTCAAGTGGTAGAGTACTACCCTTGAGCAAATAATGATCAGGGACAACACCCAAGCCCTGAATTCCATCCCTAAAACTGGTATACACACACACACACACACACACACACACACACACACACACACACACACACACACACACGAAGGAAAGCAGAGAAGCTACTGTGCTGTAAGCCTAAAATGTTCCCATGGATCAATATTACAAAGATCTTTCTATTCTCAGGCAATAAAATTAAATTTGTGAAACAATATCATTTAAAAAATTCTCTGGGAATATGGCCTAGTGGCAACAGTGCTTGCCTCTATTCCTGAAGCCCTGGGTTCGATTCACCACATATAGAGAAAACGGCCGTTAGTGGCGCTGTGGCTCAAGTGGCAGAGTGCTAGCCTTGAGCAAAAGATGCCAGGGACAGTGCTCAGGCCCTGAGTCCAAGCCCAGGACCCAAAAGAAAATAAATAAATAAATAAATAAATAAATAAATAAATAAATAAATAAATAAATAAATAAAATTCTAAAGATAGAGGTATGGCTTAGTGGTAGAGTGCCTTCCTAGTAATATCAAAGCCCTGAGTTCAATGAAATTGTATGTGGTGTAATAGAAAACTCAGATGACATAAAGAGTGAGAGAGGAAGGGAGAAAGAGAAGGAGGGAGGGAGGAAAAGAAGAAGGTAGCTATAGAACAAATAACAGTATAGAAGAACAACCAATAAACAAAGAAAAACAGACTATCAGACATATTTTAAATTACAGAAATGCTTGATAAGAATAAAAGGAATATGACAAAAATTAATGTGAAGAAGTAAATAAATGGACACATAAGTTTTTTTTAAATTATGGAGTAGTTTCAGTATCAGTTACCTGATAATAAATTTTATGACTGAGGACAGGCACATGTTCCTAATAACATAATATCCCAACTGGCACATAGATGAATATGTAGTAAAGAAATTTAGGAGATACTCAAGATAATATTGCTGACAGACATTACTTCTTCATATCACTATGAACTAGAAATAAAACCTAAGTACACGATTATAACAACAGATGGGTAAATTAGAGGACTCCAATAAAGGATAGATAGTAGCTAGATAAAAATGAAAAAATACTGGATTCTAAATCTCAAAAGTGTGGGTGGGTGACTTTTCTAGGAGTAACAAGAACTGCCACATAATTCTGCTCCATGGCAAAACCTGGTTTTTGATTATTAATTTATTGGTTGGTTTGTTTGTAGCCACCTACACAGGCCATACTGTGAACAAAATATCAGCACAGATGGCTAAGTGCGGGTCAGCAAGCCTCTTGCCTTAGCCACCAGTCAGCTTCTGACCAACATCTGTGCTCTACCACCAGAGCAAAAATATGATCAGGGAAGTGGTACAGCAGAGCAAGCCTATTTCTGTCAATAGGCCAACTCAGCACACAAAGGGAATTTGTATCCTCTGGCAAACTCTTTTAGCTAAACAGGTAAGCTAAAGGCACACACACTGTCCTGAGACCAGTGAATGCATATAGCCCTGTGAACTCACCTATTGCCAGTACTACCCTCTGAGGGCCACTGTCCAGCAAAGCCCAGCATAGGATGAAAATATCTGATTCTTGACTAATCTACCCGGTTGACCAAACAACTGATCTGTGGGTCAGTGAAGCTACTTTTCATGCTCTGGAGCATTTGGGTCCCTATCTAAACTCAAAGGAAGCCTGCAGGAAGCTGTAGCTAGGGCACAGTTTCTGGGGTCTGGGTCACTATCCCAAGACTAAAGAAACATGCAAGAATCCACTAGCTAGAGCTAGAGTGTCTGATGGCAGGATCTATTTACTCTTCACTCTCAAAAGAAAACACTAAACTGGAGGACTTGGTTGGAAAATATGAAAGCCTGCCACAAACAATCCAAAGCAATTACTGGATTCAGTGAGCAAGAGAAAATGGAGACTGTAAGAATGCTAGAATGCTTTCTTACTCACTATGCTCAGAGATCAGCCACACACCCCTAATAGCTACCTGACAAGCCTGGAACTTCCCCCAAAGACTCTGGTAGAACAGACCAGTTCCCTTCTCACCTCATCAGCTGTTGCTGATCCAATGCCTTAAAAAAGCACGGAACATTGCACCCAGATTGCACCAGTCAAGACATGATCTTGAATGGATACAAAGATTAGAAAAGGCACTGACAAACAAAGAATATACAAACATATACAAACATAGAGAAATACTTCAAATGAAAACCCCAAGCCACAATTTAACTTCAAGTGAGTAAATCTCAAGAACATAAGAAAATATGAAAAAGAAATTCAATATGGCACTGCAAAAACTCAACAATCCAACGAAAAAAAGAAAAAAAAAAGAAAAACATAATGAGGGAAAAATGGTGGAGATCCCAAATATTGAGCTCAAAGTAATGATAGTAATCAGTGGGATAAAAGAAGACAGTAAAAAAATCTCAAAAAAAAGAGTATAAGTAAACAACTAAATGAATGCAAAGAGAACTCAAAACATTAAATGAAATCAAAGTAAATGCAAATAAACAGCTAAATGAACTCAAAGAAAGCACAGATAAACAATGGAGTTCAAAGAAGACACATATAAAAAGCAAATAAAATTAAAAAGTCATTACATGACATGAAAAAGGAATTCAATAAAGATATAGATGTTGTGGGGGGGGGGGAATTAAAACTAAAGTCCTGGATATGAAAAGTGCAATTGAAAGCCTCTCCAGGTCTGCAAGGTTTCCCTCATTTGTATTAACTAGAACATGTCTATGATATTCTTAGCAATGGACCACAATAGCCTAATCACTAAATGTATGGGACCATATATAATGAAGCATATCAAAATGAACTCCAAGAATTGGAAATAAGAGGTCTTATTATGTCCTGTATGCAGTTATTTCCATTTTATTCCTTCCATTTTAGTTTTCTGTACCCTTTGTCTTATAGTTAAGCTTATAAGATCCTTGGAAAGGAAAGATAATCACAGAAAGAGCTGGACAAATTATAAAATAATGCAACAATGATACTCACTAGACACTATGTTGGAAATGAACTTTACAATCTGGGGAGGAAAGGAGTAGAGAGGGGCAAACTGGAGAAAATAAGGGAGGGGGTAACAGTCTTTAAAAGGAAATGTACTCATTACCTTACTTGTGTAACTGTAACCCCCTGTTCACCACCTTTACAATAAATAATACATAAATAAATTAAATATTTCCAGAGTTTTTGATAATTAACTTTTATCAAGTCCAGAAAGTTTATTTCAACTAGGTTACTGATCTTTAATCAAAAATGCACTGAACTTTATCAAATTAGTTCCCATATATAACCAAAATTATATATTTTCACTAGTGTGATGAATTTCTCATGTACATTTAGTTTTCATGGAGAAGCATCTTCACATTCCTGAGATAAACTCTGATAGTTATGTATTTTTATTTATATAACTTGTGTATTTATTATCAATATACTCAATATTAATTTACTGAAATACCTTCCATCATGTGATCATACACCCTTAAAAGTATATAGTACTAAGAACTGATTATTACAGATTTCAGAACAATTATCAGATACAAGGTCAGTTTCCTCTCTATTGTGATTTCTTTTCAGTTATGAGTGGCATTAGAATATGGCAAGTGCAAGAGGAATTGATGATTAACTTGAGTTCAATAGCATAAATGTAGAGTTCATGGTTACTTCCACATAAATTGATTACTAGCTTCTGTTTGACAATGAGAGTGGCTTCCAGGAACTCCACAGTAACTTATTTTTTCTGATCTAATTATCACTATGACACTTAGATGTAGCCAGATCTTCATGCATTTCTGGCCATAAAATTGCAAAGGAAGAAAGAGGATCAAGATTGAAAATATGGGGCTGGGGATATGGCCTAGTGGCAAAAGAGCTTGCCTCGTATACATGAGGCCCTGGGTTCGATTCCCCAGCACCACATATACAGAAAACGGCCAGAAGTGGCACTGTGGCTCAAGTGGCAGAGTGCTAGCCTTGAGCAAAAAAGAAGCCAGGGACAGTGCTCAGGCCCTGAGTCCAAGGCCCAGGACTGGCCAAAAAAAAAAAAAAAAAAAAAAAAAAGATTGAAAATATTCAGAGCCAGAAACTTGTCTGAGCAAAACTCAGCCTTTTTCCTCCCAAACAAGCAGTGGGAACCCAAAAGCCCCATGGGCATTATGACTGGGTTCAGAAAGTATGACTGGACAGGAAGTATGGAGAATGCCTAATGCCAGTAGAGATAGCTGCTTTGTGTGATTTGCCTTATCTGTGTCTCAGTAAAGACACAGGATCTGAATGTTTGACATTTCACAATGATTCTGTCAAAAGACAGGATGAATGTCTGTGTGTACTTACCTTACTACTTCCTGATAGCCTGATAACTGCCCATTAGCATGTACCTTTACATCTGTGACTGGAACAACCCTTACCTAACATGCATTCTCAGTCTCATTAAAAGTGGATTATGAAATGTATAATATATCATATATAAAATTATATAATATGTATTATATATAATTGCATGTTATATAAGCTAATGATATAATTATATGATTTTATTGTATGGTATATTATTGTGTTGATATAATATATTATTATATAATCATATGTAATACATTATATATTATAATATCATATATTATATATGACATATATAATTGGAAGCAATAAACCAGACTCACAAATGCCTAGTAGAGACAGAGGTTACCTCTCACCAGGAATATATGTGTCAATCAATACAGTCAGTAAGTCACCACACATTTTCCCACTTTTTTTTTAATTTTGTGAAATAGCATTTATCAGAATTTGTGGATTTTTAAGGCAAAGCACATACTGGTACCCCTATTTATGGATGGATGCATCTGTGTGTAATGTCATTTGTTCTCCCTCTTCCAAGTATAAGTAACATTATTTCTGTTAACCATGTAAAAGAAAGTTTCAACCACTACTATATTCTATTTATAGATGGAATAGCATTTTAAAAACTTATGTACTTGAAGAAGTGATTTAAAAGTATATGGAAACTTCAAGTTTTAGTGCTGACATCATCCTTATCCTTATAAGAAAAATTCAACCAAGTGACAACTGACAACTTTTCTTGGACTCATTAGAGAACTGTAATCACAGTGCAAACCAACAACTCAATGTCTGGAGATACAGAAGACTACAGAGAAATGCAGCTGAGATTAATTTACCTGTACCGGAAAGGAATTGAATCATAAACTGGTAGGTACACACTTTTATGGTAATTTTGACAAATTTATGATGGCTTGAGAGTAAGGAACTCCCAGGACCTAAAGTTTTATGGGATCTCACAGCTCCATGAACTTTACATCCAGGAATGACACCAGATCTCACAGTCAAGAGTGAAAAGAAAAATTACCTCATGCCTTTGGCAGAGATCAGAAGAAAACAGACTTTCTGAGATGTGCCTACTGCATTCATCATAACAAAAGCCTTTCCATTGAAAAAGATGTTACCAGATTTACAGGGGAAATAAAAAGGCAATTCTTTTTTTTTTTTTTTTTTTTGCCAGTCCTGGGCCTTGGACTCAGGGCCTGAGCACTGTCCCTGGCTTCCTTTTGCTCAAGGCTAGCACTCTGCCACTTGAGCCACAGCACCACTTCTGGCCATTTTCTGTATATGTGGTGCTGGGGAATCGAACCCAGGGCCTCATGTATACGAGGCAAGCTCTCTTGCCACTAGGCCATATCCCCAACCCCAAAAGGAAATTCTTAAAATCCAACCCTTTCTAGTCTTATTTTCTCATCTCAGTGTGTGGAGATGAAAAGGAGAGAAAATCAATAAAAGCTGAGACAAATTTTGCAAGGTCTCACCCCATACAACAGGCCTACTAAAAGACTTAAATTTAGTCATCAGATTGTAGAATAGCACTATCATAATATCAAAAATAATCACAGAAACTACTTTCAACATCCCATGTGTATCTGTAGCTTCTATTATTGATGATGTTCTTGTATCACCTTCTTGTGATTGTATCTACAATATCTCTGTAATCTTATCTGAGTATATTGGAAACCGTGTATACTGGTATTAGAACTAGGAAATTGAAAGGGAATACCAAAATTGAGAGACACAGGGTAAAAAAAGAGAAACAACTGCAAAAGCAATACTTGCAAAACTGTTTGGTGTAAGTGAACTGAACACCTCAGGGGAGGAAAGGGTAAGGGGGAGAGGGGAGGGAGCTATGAGGGACAAGGTAACAAACAGTACAAGAAATGTATCCAATGCCTAAGGTATGAAACTGTAACCTCTCTGTACATCAGTTTTATAATAAAAACTTAAAAAAATAATCAGAAAAACAAAGTAGTAAAGCTGAAAGATCTTAAAGGCTAATTACTTCTATGGAAATGCAATGAACCAAGCATTAGAAGTATTTGAGGCTCTTGTCACAAAGCAAGCATCAGAATCAGACTCAAACAGGTTACCGATTTAAGTTCTATGCTTCTTTCCAGCAGTGCCTGAAAGTTGCCCTTGGACAAGGCAGAATTACCATAGTGGCGTTATTTAAAATTCCCTCAGAGACACTCCATATTAACTTGCCAGCATTTTTAGGGTATATGGATTGATGGGTTCGCATCTAGTGCAACCTGTTTATACCACTTGGCTATTGCTTAGTGACTGGGAATGTATAAAAGACCCTTTAGTAAACTTGTTTGAGTTCTACTGAATTCATATTCTCTAAATGCGTCTGCAGAGCTCATAATCTGAAAATACAATGTGAATTAAGAAAGGGTCTCATGGGATATACTGAAAGTTTTCAGAATTCCTATCATTACCTGAACTTCCTGTTTCCAATTGTGCTCTAGTCT
The DNA here is from genome assembly GCF_023159225.1 of Perognathus longimembris pacificus. Classification (NCBI taxonomy): domain Eukaryota; kingdom Metazoa; phylum Chordata; class Mammalia; order Rodentia; family Heteromyidae; genus Perognathus; species Perognathus longimembris. Next base: position 38,244,640 of record NC_063164.1, on the reverse strand, counting down.
CTAAGTTAGCTTGTGGTTAACAAATTTATGCAAGAGTGTACTTAAACAACTTTGAGAGTCCTTTCATTTTTTAACCTTGTTATAGCAACAACTTCAAAAGATCCTTGAAATCATTGGTTGAGATAATAAATATAAAACTGCCTTATACATATGTGTTCAATAAATAACAGCCTCTTTCCAACAAGAACCAACTGCCCTCCATTAATGCCAGAACTACTTGAGATGAAATTCACTGCTTCTATGGACTATTAGTATCTAGAGCAGTGGTTCTTAGCAGAGTCATAAGTTTAGCAATGTCTGCAAACATATTCAGCTGTCAGAACTGGCAGTGAGATGCTATTGCCATTGTGAAGTACTGATACCTCTCAGAGATTAATGAGGCTGTCAGATGTCAATACTTCATAATTCAGAAGTATCCAGCCCCAAAAGACAAACAGTGCTGAGTCTGAAATCCCATGATCTAGCTCTCATTGCTTATCTCAATTATTTTTACGTTCTCAAAGTACCAAGCAAAACTGACATATGTATATGTGTGTGCTTATATTCAATAAATGTTGAACCTATAAGATAGCTTGAAATTTCTCCTCTTATCCAAAGCCACATCTCCCTTCGTAGTTTCTCTACATGGTGAATGGATCAAGGGAGGGGAGCATTTCCTTTTGCTGTTGCTCTCTACCACAAGTGTTGTTCACATGCAGGGAATCAAAGAGTGGAAATTGCTGCTACAACAGCAGTGATTGTGACTTCTTGTCACAGGTTTTCTTAAATCTCCCAGGTCCTTCTCTCATCATTCCAGTGTACTGGTGCATACTTACACCAGAAACACTCCTCTAGGGCAAAAGTGTTAGTACATGACTCCATCTTATTTCTACTTCTCATCTTCAAGTGAATTTTTTTCATGGGGAAAAAAAACTACTATATCTCCCACAGCCTTAGCAATGCAGACAGAAATTCTCCCTCCATGCAGAAACTTGCTACAATTATATTCCAAGAACATTCCTAAGCTCACTTTAATTTTTTTCTCAATGTGAGTTGAGGATAATTTGTACAATGCTAAGTCCAGACATTATCTGATATTCTTCTCTTAGGGTAATCAACTGTGTAAGTGTGCCAGAAATTCTCTCAAATTTAACACCAAAAATTAAAACTCCTCTGACCTAGATGAACCAGGACACTTAAGCCATTCAACTCTTACAAGAGTACTTCTCACATATGTAACAGCTACATTCCAATAAATTTTGTGACAATGAAAAACCTTGTATTTGCTTCCATTTCTATTAAATTTAATCATATAATGAACCATTATTCTGACGTTCTTTGACCCAAGACTTACTTTATTTCTGTTAATTTGAGTGAATGGTTGTTTCCAGAGCTTAGATCCAAGACAAACATTTAATTTAATAGAAACAGCAATTGAAAACTTTTATCTGTAGTGGACCCTCTAGTTTTAATGATATCACAGGTACTAGTAGCACAACCACATCTAATTTATATCCTCAGTGGTATGCTCTTCAGATATGGGTAAGTCATCTTCATGGACAATGGGAACTAGAGAGAAATTTTGTTTGGTGGTGTTACCATTTTGAACTCATGGCCTCATGCTGGCTAGGTAAGCTCTCTAGTATTTCAACAATGCAGCATCCAGCCATACTTGCTTTAGTTATAGGGTCTTGCACTTTTGCCTGGGGCCTGTTTTAAGATGGTGTTCCTCATGCCTATGATTCACAAGTGGTTTGAATTAGAGATTCACACCATTACACATGGCTTGTTATATTTTAACTTTTTTCTGTGTGCCTTTTTTAATTTAATTTTATTGTTAAGGTAATGTACAGAGGGGTTATAGATAAGTCTAATTTTCAAGTAGTTTAAATTTTAAATTATTTTAGATTTTAAGTCAAATCACTTCACTGTGACACAGATTCTCTAACTCATTTACATTTGAATACCTATTGCCTATTACCTATTAAATACCTACCACTGCACTGTCCACAACCATCCCTATCCTAGTTAATACAAATAAGTAACATTTTCTTTCTCTAAATTCTCAATTCTGAATTACATAGGTGAATCAATTTCATCTTCATTCCTATAGATGAACAAATATACTGAATCAAAAGACAAAATGATAAACATGTTTCAAGCATATTGAACTTATCATTCTTGTATTTGTATGTCTAATAGCATTGCATAAATGTAGTCCTTTACTCAGCCAACTGAGTTCTCTAGCTCTTATTTATCATGACATCATCATAGAATCTATCCACCCAAGTTCATGATCTTTTGGCTGACACGTGCTGCTATATACCACATTTCATGATGTACATAATACAGTGTATATTAAGAAAATCAGTTCTTGGCAGTCAAAATACTGGAACTACACAAATATTCATCACCAAAAGACTAATAATATCTAAGCAAATAACAAAATCACTAGTAAGATAACTTTCTATAAATATACTTTGCCTCATTAATTACCTAACATTGAAGTCAATATCTACAAAGGAACAGAATTTTTCAGCCTGCTAAACAAAATCACCTGCACAATACATCCAACAGATAGGTTAATCATAATGGTATCAATTTGCTACATATTAATCACCTTTACATAGCATACATGTAGGGATGAGCTTATAGCAAAGAGAAGTCTTTTGGCCCAAACAGACTTTCTTCTTCCCTAGTGCAAGGCATAGACTCTGTTCCCTATCCATCTTTCAAAAGTATAGTATCAGCTGACCCAAATAACATCATTGATTGGTTTACTTACTGATTGCCTGTGTTCACTGGAATGAAAGCACTAATGGAAAGGGCACTCTGCCCAGATGTAGATGCTAGGAAAAAACTAAATCTGACAGAAAGACGCATTGCTTTCTTATTTGTTACATGTTCCAAGCATATAGACTTTTTTTTATTTGTTTTGTTTTTGTTGCCAGTCCTGGGGTGTGGACTCAGGGCTTGAGCACTGTCCCTGGCTTCTTTTTGCTCAAGACTAGCACTCTACCTCTTGAGCCACAGCGCCACTTCCAGCTTTTTTCTATATATGTGGTGCTGAGGAATTGAACCCAGGGCTTCAGGTATACAAGGCAAGTACTTTACCACTAGGCCATATTCCCAGCCCATTAGACATTTACTTTGTACCTAAAAGAGAGAGGTAAAGTGTCAGGATATATGTTTCTATCCTCTGCATTGTAGATTTCAAAAGGAAAATTTTGCATTAAGCTCTTACTTAAACCTCAACAATAAATAAAGTTCTCTGTGCTTTGAAGAGTAGATATTGGCAGGGCTGGAAATGTGGCTTAGTGGCAGAGTTCTTGCCTAACATGAATGAAGCACTGAGTTCTATTCCTCAGTACCACATAAGTGGAAAAAGCTAGAAGAGATGCTGTGGCTCAGTGGTAGAGTGTTATCCTTGAGCAACGAAGCTCATGGACATAGTAAATGACCACACTTCTGAAATCCTACAGGATTTCATTGGTGGACATATACCTGTAATCCAAGTACTTAGGAGGCAGAGGCAGGAAGATCATATGAGTTCAAGGATATCCTGGAGTACATAGTGAGACCCATCTCAAAAGAAAAATTGGAAATGCTATTCTATAGGGATGGTGTAAAAATTAATTTAATGAGTAGAAAACAAAGGTATATACCTACAACAGAGCAAAGTACTCAATATATATTCATAGTCTTACTTTAATTTAAAATGTTCTGAGATTACATATATAATACTAATTTTAGCCACTCATGGAATTTTTAAATTCAATTCTGTAAAATACTTAGAATTGACTTCTAGATTACTTAAAATCTAAATTAATTATAGATATAAAATTAATGTATAAGTATATTAAAATCAATTTATTTGTAGATTTAAAATTATAGATATATTCCTTGCTCTTTTATATCCTAAATAAAAAATGCAGATTTTTCTAAAAATCATTATAAATTAAAATGTTTACCTATTTATTTTGATGAAGTATTGAATTGTTGTGCCAAGTAGCAAGACCACCACCAAGAAGACCACCAAGACTCAGATATTCCGAAATGCAAAAGCAAGGCAAGGCTTTATTTAAGCAAGCTGCAACTCGGGCCTCGTCCTACCCACCGCCACAGCAGTGGCTAGGAGGGAGCCCCGAGCTGTGATTACACAGGGCTTTATAAAGGCAAAGAACAAAGTTACAACAATCAGGTGTTCAAGCAAGCAAGACTAGGACACAGGTACAAATCTGATTGGCTCAGGGTTCGAGGCACCCCAGGGGTGGTCAGAGTTAAGCATTCCCAGCGGTTAGAGTTCTAGACCGACTGGGCCCTAATGGGCTTATCCTGGGTCTGCTCACAGGGCCTGCTTATCTCAGGTTCACGTGGTAAAGTGGGGTTCACGTGGTAAAGTGGGGCCTGACTTCAAAGTCTGGCACTTCAGAATAAGCCTTTAAAAAATACATTTCAAAGGACAAGGATTGCTGTCTTGCCAGGCCATTATATCATATTCATAGACTTCTATTTTATCTATACAAACAAACTTTATTTCATGAACTCACACCTCTTATCCTTTTAAGTTAGAACTAATCCAGGAGGTGATTTCTGAAGGCAATCAGTAGCAAATGCAATGACTTCACATTTTGGGAAGTTGACTTATTTTGGAACAGTTTTCATGTGTGAAACTTGGCAATAACATCAAAATGCCCGAGATTGTTCTGGATCATTTATAGCAAAATTAATTTATATATTACCTCACTTTCTCCCCTGAAGCATGCCCTTTTGTGTTCAAATTCAACAGATGTTAATAGCTCAGCAGAGAATACACAACTTTTAATATTTTATAAAAGCCTTTTGGGACCCAAACATCATAGGGTTGTGAGAGTTACTGGTCAGTTTCTAAAAAGTACAAAATAAAAATTAATTCCTCTCAACAAATATTTGTGATTCATCTTCTAGACCACAAAATGAGTTACTAATGAAATTAGGATGGTATCCAACTGTTCTCTTTAGCAGAAGAGAAGTATCTAAAGAGAATCACTGTAGGTCCTTAGAGCTGTGGACTCACAAAGCAAGGCAAACTCTCTAGTTTCTGCTTTTGGCATGTGAGTTCCTAGTGTGTAAAACTTTATTGCTTTCTTGGTGTCAGGCTTTCTATATACTGTAAGTAATAATATTCTGTATAAGAGTCCCTGTAAATGACAATATGAAAAATGGCTGGGAGGAAATGTGGCAAGGACATATACGCTAGACTTCACAATCATGTGAAACTCAACTGAACAAAAAAAACTTAAATCCTAAAAGAGCACAGGAAAAAATGTAGCCAACAGGAGGAAGAGAGAAATAAGAAAAATGGGAGGAAGTGAATCCATTCTACAATTCTTCTATCCTGTAAGCAAAAACATCTGCAATTCAGGAAATGCCTTTAATCCCCCATGTAACTAAGGTCATACATTACTTCCAGATACCAATTTTGAGCTTTTTTTTTTTTAAAGCAGTGAGACGTTGTGTAGTTAACTATTGCTGTGAAAGCACACAAAGAGAATTTATCTTTGAAATAGATTTTATTTTTATGATTACATGATACCCATCTTTGACCTATTGAATAATGTGTACAGTTTATCTACTTTGCACGTCTATTTCTTCATTTTAAGAACAGAAAATGTATGGCTACCTATTAATTTATAGGATGCCTGAATTTTGTTGACGTTGTATTGTTTTTTTTGATATCTATATTCCCAAGGAATGTTATTTTTCAAACTAGACATGTCTTTAAAACAACAAAGGAGTTTACCACTACAATATATCATCTATTTTTATAGCACTCTCATCAGGTCTGGAATAGATTGGATACTAATTGGTTCGATCTTGTCTAAAGATTGGGCCACAGTGGTTACTAAGTCACACAACAGGAATTGGAATATATGGAAATAATTGCCAACCCATCTCGAATTAAGGAAAAGAAAGTGAGTGAAAAAGAAATGTCAGATTTGTTCTTCATGACCCTTCCTACCTGCATGTGAATATAGTTCCAAGATTTGCAGAGGTCAGAACAGAGTGGAAAAAAAATCTCCAGCCTTCCTGGAGAAGCATTCAACTCAGTTCAAATTTTAATTTGGCACTCATTCTTGACTTCCATAGTGAGAATGAGATCTTTCTGCTCTTTTCTGTTTTTCTGGCACACGTGTTGACTAAATGAGTCCAGCTTTTCCACACTGTGTATAAGTAGATATACCGCCTTCTCAGACTCAGGAAAATATTACACCATATTTTCTTCTTCAACTCCTCTTTGTTGAATACTTTTATATTGAATTATTATTATCATTATAATCTTTGCAGGCGTTACCTGCTCATTAATATAGGCATTTGTCACTGCCTTAAAAATTGCATTTTAAACTCTGGGTTTTTTTAATCTGCTTATCTTTATGTCCCATTATCATTAATAAGAGAAACTAATTTAATTATTTCATAACCAATTTCATTGTTCCTTTCATAGTTAACCCTCCACAATACTTAAGAATATATGTGTTCCAGAGTAACTCAGTTAATTCTCATTCACATTCTTGATATATTTCATTTATTTATTTGTGTGCCAGTCCTGGGGCTTAAACTCAGGTCCTGGGTATTATCCCACCTTTAGCACTCTAACATTTGAGCCGCAGCTCCCTTTCTGAGTGGTTTTTTGGTTTGGGGGTTTTTGTTTGTTTGTTGTTGTTGTTTGGTGGTGGGGGTGGTTAATTGCCGATAAGAGTTTCATAGATTTTACTGCCCAGGCTGACTTTGAAGCATGACCCTCAGATAGTAGCCTCCTGGATAGCTAGGATTATAGGCATGAGCCACCATCCACCAGCCTTTCATACCTTTTAAAGATAAAACAGAATGTGTGTGTCTGTCTCGGGGGGGGGGGGGGGCGCGCAGGGCACAAATTGTAAATTTTGAGTTTTCTCCCAAAATTTATAACCAAGGAAGGCAAAAATGTAGCTACAACTCCTTTTTATGTCTCACACATAGAAAAAGATACTGCTAATCATTCAGGTAACACTTTCCTTCTGCACCCAGATTCAGCCCCAGAATCTTTTCTAACAATGTTATAGGCAACAATATCTACTATATAAATGTTAGAATACTAATATAAGCATATTTTTATTCTATGGTCTAGAAAGGTTTGACAATTTTGAATTTATATTATATTTTCAGTTGTAAAATATTTTATGGTTGTTCTCAAATAAATGAACGAAATACTAGAATAAATATCTCAAATGTGAAATCCCCATAACTTATTAAAAAAATACCCACCCTAATCTTTCTACTCTCTCCATTTCCTATTCCTACGAAGAGGGGTTGAATGCAAAAGTGACTCTGACTTAAAAGTAAAACGAAGCATGCATTATTACAGACTAGATACAAAGCGTACAAAGTGGCATAATTTTTCTTCTTTAGGTGAATTGACTATTCGGTAATTGGTATTGAGTAAATGAGCTGGATTGAGAGTCCTGAAGTGCACTTTTGAGTCATAGCTGACCTATTTTTTCAAAGCATAAGTGGTACCTAACAGCTCAGAAAATCTACTTTAATCACTACTTAACAAAATTGTTGGCAAGTGATCTGCTGATCATTTATTATAACATAAGGTCTTCTCATTCAGTTCTTATATTAGTCACTATCATATTGTAAGTATAATATAAAATATAAAGAAATCAAAGCACAGTCTAGAAATGTTCATTTGCTTGCCAACTTTTCATAGTTAATAAATGGCAGAGCTAAAGTTCAATCCAACCTACTTCCAACTCTATAGTCAGTAATGAACTTTATAACACATCATACTCTTTATTCCTTGCTTTGCCTACTTATGATGAAAGAAGTTGGAAATCAATCTAAGAGACCCTTCCATAATTCTTCTCATAAAAAAAGTTTAAAAAGATCAACAGTTTGGGGTGACAGTAAGTCCTTTGGCATTAGGTAATATGTCTCTCCTTAGTAGAAATTCCCATCTTCTCTTTCTCCAGTACTTGCATACAAATGTCTTTAGCCAGACTGTTCCAGTGCACACATT